>NW_013530779.1:371910-373369 GCF_000836235.2 Papilio xuthus | reverse complement strand
CTCAGGAGCACAAGTCCTAAGCACGAGGGGGGGTATCCCGTCAGGCCCACTCGACTTATGAATATCCAGAGATTGCAGCGCTTTCCGCACTGATCTCTGGATAAACTGGATTTCGGACATGGAGGTCTGGCCGCGTGGGACTATCGGCGGCGAGTTACCTTTGTCATCCAGAGTCGAGTTGGCCGCAAAAAGAGAGCCCAGGAGATCGGCTTTCTCTTTTGCGGTGTGGGCCAACGAGTCGTCCCCCCTGCGCAAAGATGGTAGGGACGGCTTACAGAAGTTCCCTTGGACAGCCTTGGCAAGAGACCAGAACGCGCGAGTTCCCGAAGGAAGGTGCACTAGCCTCTCACCAATGCTGGCCACGTGTTCTGACTTTGCCTTGGCAATCACTCTTTTGAAGGACCTGGAGGCAGAGTTATACTTCTTTTTAAGCTGGCTGGTATTTACATCCCTAGCTGCTGATGCCTCAGCCCAGGCTCGATAACAATCCTGCTTGTAGCGCGCGGCTAATTTGCAGGACCTACCAAACCAGGGCCGAGAACTGCCCCCGATGGGCACAACAGAAGACGGAATAAAAAGATCCATCAATCCAAACCCCAGCCCGGGGCAAAAAGGAGTGTTCCAGTTTGTATCCGGGGCAGGATAAGTACGATGTGTCCGCCGGAGAGGATATCTGTGTCTCGGTAAGAAAAAGCAAGGCCGGCTTGGCCGTCCGGAGATGGTAATGAACGGCCTCCAAGTTGGAATGGAGTCCCCTGATATTGCAGAGGTCCACTGCGTGGGTGGCAGGGGGTGGAGGTGCCTGGCCTCGTTTGCCCCGGCCTCTACAGCGAGCGAGCGGAATGTTGCCCCCCCCAGAATACGCAGGGCGGCCCGCGCGCTTACCCCCAGACTCCAAGCGAGAGTTCAGGCGTAAGCGCGCGGAGGGGGATTCTCCAAAACCAGGGGTTTTGGTACCCCCCTGGGGTACTTTCTCTTTTAATCCCACTGCCATGCTGTATTAAAGGGGGGGGGGGAGGTTGGGCCTCCGGGACCACACTCATCAGACGAAACGCGGAATTTCTTCCACTTCACGCCTGTTTTCTGTGTGGTGGTGGTATTTCACCGGGCGAACCTGGCCAATTCGTGCGAAGATGTTAAAGCGGGTTCTACCACTCTTAAAATAGAGTGTACATAAAATATAAGACTTCACTTTATTCTTATGATTACGATTTATCTTTAAAGTTTATTTTTGCTTATATTTGTTGGATGCTAATATTTGATCAGTCAACAACGACAACTTCATATGTTTATATATCGACGGTTCTAGAAGTAATGTAAGAAATCCATTACCGGTTATAGTGAATGAATGTGTACAGTGATACAGTTTTGAGTGAGCAATGTACGTTGTTGCAGCGTGACGCATCGCCGCGAGCTGCCCGCGCTCCGCAAGCAGCTCTACCCCGACCGTCTGCCCCCC
>NW_013530779.1:337826-371702 GCF_000836235.2 Papilio xuthus | reverse complement strand
ACACTGCCCCGCTGCCCCACACACTGCCCCGCTGCCCCACACATTGCCCCGCTGCCCCCATACACTGAACACCATACACAATATGCAACATCTTCATTTTAACACTTTTCCGTTACTACCATACAAATTTCTATTCAACTTTTTAAATCCTTTCGACCCCAAATTTCATTTAAATCGGTTCAGTAGTTTTAGCGTAACAGCGAGACAGACAGACTGAGTTATTTTCGCATTCATTATATTAGCAAGGATTTCTTCCCGGGAAAATGTAGCTTGCTCATAGCGAAATAATTAATCAAATCAATTCCGTAGTTTCGGGATCTATTCTAATGCAAACAAACAAATATTTCCACTTCATAATATTAATTTATATAATTTAATATTACAGTTCGATACATAAGAGAGATGGAGGCTGGTGCGTCCCCTTCCCCGGAGCTGACTCCTCCATAGTGTACAGGAGCCAGCGCGAGCTGCACAACCACACGAACAAGCGCCCCGTGCAGTTCGCTGTCTACTTCCACTTCCCCAACCTCCTGTCTCTCCTCGCTGTGCTCTTTGTTGGCTTCATCCTCGTCGTCTTCTCTATGACGAAGGTTACCAGGAACTGGCTAATTGACTATCCGAGGCTCTTCTCCTTCGGCGCTGTGACTGATGACGTGAAGGAGGAGGTGATGGACAATACCTACTTCCAAATGTTACTGTACGGAGAGGGCTGGGAGAAAGGATCGGACGAAACTAAGCCGCCTAATAAAAAGATGGTCGCTAAGGTAACTTTTTGTAACTAAATGTTTCATTATAGGAATTAAAAAAAAGATTGACGTGAGCAACAACTGCGTGCCTTGCTCGCTGCAATACCATCACCTCACAGAAGACACATCTTTAGTGAATGCAATTCCAAGTGTAATCTGATGAGTGTGTGTGTCGGAGGACTCGTTTTACTTCTCTTTCTCTTCCCATCATTTTCTTAGAAGAAAATTATGCTAAAAGGAAGTGAACACATAGGATGAGAATATTTTCCCCTTTTCGTCGGTTAAAGACAACAATGCATCTGCAAATGCCATTATCTGTTGGTTTGTTATAATATAACAAAAAGTGAACTCCCGTGTGCTTGCAATGACAAATAATATTGTTGCAGGTGTCAGGCAGGAACCCAGGATACGGCGCGACCGTGGTGGCCTTGCTGCACTCCGCCCTCACCCTGCTGCATCACACCGACCACATGCCTCCGCCGTATGTATACACCTCCACACATCCACACCTGCACACCTCCACACATCCACACCTGCACACCTCCACACCTCCACACCTCCACACCTCCACACCTCCACACCTCCACACCTCCACACCTCCACACCTCCACACCACAACTACGCCATACAGTCAACACTCGAACCTCCGTAAGAGAGAAACCTCTATAAAAGATAAATATCTCGGTCCCTTCAACTCTGCCTTATCTAGGTCCGGCTCTAATTAATTTTCCCAAATGAATAGTACTAAGCTTTTCTAGAATATAATAAAATACTATTTCACATTTCATCTAACTCTGTTCAACCGTACAATATTCCAACCATACATCCAAATTTACGAACAAGTTTATAAAAATCGGTTTCTGATAAATACTTTGTTAATTTGTTTTACTTTTGTTTATATATTTGTGTTGTTGTGTTGTGTTGTGTAGCGGCGGCGTGCTGACCACTGCCCTCGCCTTCAGAGACACGGATCTGATACAGCGGCTGCATCACGACGGACTCAAGTTTGAAATTATACAGAAATAAATCTCGCAAATATACCTCACTACTTACTATATGTCTGTTCTAATAGAGAAAAAACTGAAACAGAACTACTTAACTTGTTTCAAATTAATATTGCAAACTTTTATCATCTAAATAAAAAAACACAAATTATTCATTTTTTTACATTACGCCACAAGTACTATGAGTCTGGTGCGAATATTTATAACAAACGACATCGTATCAACGAAATTTGTGTAAATAATTATTCAGCGCCACCTATCGGGCGTAAAGTACACCAAAAATCAATCTAGGGTCCTTTAAGAAGCGAGCATATCACCATCTTAAAGGCCGACAACACATCTGTGGTTCCTCTGATCTTACAGATGTCCGTCCATGTGCGTCGATGAACACCTCAGTGTTCCCGCTACTTGTTTGCCTCTAATGTTATAAAAATCAAAAATCTAATACTAATTTTGTTCTAATTGACAGCAAATTGTCGATGGCCGCAAATATTTGTGTTGAGCCCATTTACTATATTGTTTGAATAATGTTTTAATGAATGTTGTACTTTTGTATATGTTGTGTTTAAGTTTTGGTGTTATGATATATTAATAAAATAATATCACTAATTCAGATTTGTTTTTTTTAATACATTGTTTTCTGATCTTTCTTCAATAAAGTTCTCAGAGTATTCGTAAAATGTACAAGATTAGACAAAATACAAGGAACGCCATCTAGTTCATGAATTAGAAAGCTAAGTAGTCTTCACTTACTAATTGTTTACTAGATGGCGTTGATTGATTGAAATGTTTTTGTTAGCTTTGGAAAATTATAAAATGTCGCGACTATATATTAGTTAGATTTATAATGCTAGTATGTAGTATCCATCACTTGTACTGATGACAATTGCAATGTTATGGATATATAATCGTTTAATCCTTTTTAATAACTTTATTTCAATTAAGAACGTCAGTAAATTGTTAATTAGGTTTAGGTTAATTCCGTACGTCCGTACGTTGTGCGTCCGTCGATCTGTCAAGATCCTTTTTTAATTAAACTAAGCGACCAGTGGGTACACTTAAACCCTGTGGGTTTTCGTATTGCTGATTTAACAAATTTATATTTTAATATATTTATATTTATATTTATATTTTCAATTATAAGTAGGTTAACGCACCTGTCTACCTATATACGACGGAGGACACAGCAAGAGAATATTTCCTCATTAGACTTGGAATTACTTCCACTTGAGGCGTGTGTTCTGTGTGCTATTGCAGCGGGGGCAATGTTGTTGGCGTCTACCGTTGTCAAAACGTAAAACTGTAAGAACAGTTGTAGGATAACATGATCGAGTCTCATTTAGACGGTAAAAGAAGGATGTGAAAATTGAATTCACCCTTCATTGTTATTTTCATACAGAGACATTTCTGCAGAATTGTCGCAGCTCCACCTACCAACAATTGAATAAAACCACCATTGAAAATAGATATAATTATTTTATTGAATAAGTAAAGTTCCTAACGATAAAAAAATGTACACACATTCGCTTACCACGCCAAGCTATATGTACACAGTGGTCAATGCCACCGCCCACGCCCGGCCCACACCTGAGCCCAGCAGTGGGCACACAATAAATACAACATATATCAGCTTTGGTTTAAATTAAAAGATTGTACAAAATTAAATACGTAAAAAAAGCAATATCGCAAACTTATTTATTCAAAACAAAACACAACGAAACCCAAAATATAAATAATATTGTTTGCAGAAATGAAATCACAAAGATATGACACAGAACCTAACCTACGAATTTATTTCCCAAAAATCACTTAGTAAAATCGTAAGGGTCTGTGTATTCTTTGCTCTTACACATTTTTTAGCATAACTTCCTACACAATAGCTAGCTACGTAATCTCATCGTTTTAAACTACAGCTTTTATCTAAAATAATGTTCAATAAGAAGCTTATAATATATTAAACAGATATAAATTAATAATAATTGTTGAGAGTTATCTGAATGCAAATTTTTAAATTGATATGTGTTGATTGTTAACACCAGCTATTCCAGTAAAAAGCAACAAAATAAAATGGCGGCAAAATAAAGTTGATACAAAGGTAAAGTTGACAAGGTGTCAGTATGACAATCGGTTTTTTTTTAAACATTGACTTCTATACATGGACAGGTTATGAGCCGTGTTATTTTGTGCTACTTTGATTTTCGCCATATTGACGTTGAAAGTAGCGACTGGTGGAATAACTAATTTTAGATATGTTACCTGTCAGTAACATCATCAGGTAATGACCTATCCATTGAGAGATCAGTGTTTTAAGAAGAGAAGAGAGACGAATTAAAAAGGCCTTAAAAAGAAAAATCTTTGAATTCTTCATTAAAAGCCAATTAACTCTTTACTTATTATGTGAGACAATAATACCTTTTTAATGTAACGTAATTTGTAGCTACAATGCAATGTTCAAGTAACCACGTTACGATCTTGCTTAAGAAACAATTTATTTGGATTACTTATTATTATTTGAGCTATAAATAATTACATCAATCAATTATATACAAATTACTTTGACACATTTTAAAATCTGTGTTTTTTGTTTGTATTCCTTGCTCGTTCAATATTACATTTCACTTCGAAAAGAAGTAAAAGAAGGAACTCCACTATTTATATAAACTTTTATATCAATAGTCTTTAAATCATTTACGATTACATTTAAATTAACTTTAACTTGATTCCCGACTGTTCTCACTGGAGCCGAGAGGGTTGTGCGCAGTGGGCTGCGTAGTCGCGGGGCCTGCCTCAGGGGCCACGATAAGTCCCTCTTTGATCCTCTTCTTCTGCTTCATCCGTCTGTTCTGGAACCATATTTTTACTTGCGTCTCGTTCAGCTGCAGCGCGGAGGCTATCTCTATCCTTCTCGCTCTCGTGAGGTACTTATTGAAGTGAAACTCTTTCTCTAGCTCTGTCAGCTGTTTGTTGGTGAAGTTGGTGCGGCCGGTGTTGTTGAGGCTAAGCAGGGGGTTGGCCATCATCTGGCCGCCTGTGGGGGTCCGCATACCATCCTGCGGGCTGCCCAGCACACCCTGGCTCGTGAACTCCGTCGGCGGTATCATCAGTTTTGGAGCTGGAAAGGAGAAACATTTTTGTATTAAGCACTTTTTAGGTGAATAATTTCGAAGGCGTTTGTGTAACGGATATAACTGTTTTTCTTTAGTGCAATCTAGTGATTACTTAGTTTCAGTTTTAAGTTTGAAACAATGTTTCATTATTTATTATTTTTAACTTTGCTCTAGATTATCGTAGTTAAATCTATATCCTGCTGGTAAGTAATGGAATATAAACATTCACAAGTACAGTGTATGTCGCATTACAAAAAAAATGACTTTAACGTAGCATTGTAGTTAACGCGCCGAATAATACAATATTTGTCCGGAACAGGTCTGTTTACACAAAAGCCTCATTGCGAGGATAATCTTCGTAAACTGCGCTGTCCATAGGAGCCGGTCTAATGTCAACTTGTGACAGGTGTCAATTTTTTGTGGCGCGCACAAAAAGAGAGATAAAAGATATTTCAATGGCGCGGCTCCCCGCAGCGCGGCCAGCGCACGCACCTGAAGTTCTGACGTTTATTATGGGAGATAAGTAAACAGGTATTGTACTCAGAGACGGCTATCAAATGGACCGTTTGTAGAACTCTGCGACTGTTTGTGCTATTTTATTTAAAGTTGTCAGTCAAGCTTCAAATGTATGTTTTCATCGTTTTTTTTTAGGTAAAACAACGAGACTAATGTGTGTGTGTATAATCTGTAATTATTGTTATATTTTTAATGAAACGTGTGATGTGTAAAGGAAATTACAACGCCGGGCTACCTAATTCGAAGATATTAAAAAAAGAAAACAATAATTGTGCGATTGTTGTATCAAAGTTGGATCGGAAACAAAACAAAGATTTCTCATTGTATCAAGGATTACATATGAAAAATATTAATAGATTAGATTTTGATAACAATTTACACAACATTCGTCGTAAATCCGGCTACCAGAGATCTCTATCTATCTCTTATCACAGCTTTCAAATCTAATCTGTATTTACTTTAATATAATGTATTATATTTGATTTCTATAATAATTTGTACAATTTATGCTACAAGATACTAAATTCAAATAACATGTGAACAGCTTAATTCATCATCAGCTCACTATACGTCCTCACCGAGGGGCTCAGAGCCTACCCTAAGTTAAGGGTGATTAGGCCATAGTCAACCACGCTGGCCAAGTGCGGGTTGGTTGACTTCACACATATCTTTGAATTTCTTCTCAGATATGTTCAGGTTGCTTTTTTCTTTGCTCTCTCTCTGCTTTCAGGTTTTTGGTTTCTATCAAACGTCGCGTATGACACGAAACACAAAAGGTTTTTAACCAAACCAATGTAAATGGTAGTTCTTGATATGTGATCGACCATAGTTATTAATTACAATTAACAAAACAAAGAGCGACGGTGGCTCAGGGGTTACAACACAGACTTGTAATCCCGCCGTGTAACAATGTGTTTTCGATTTCCGATTTACATATGTACATTTATCCGACGTCCTTACGGTGAAGGAAAACATCGTGATGCAACCTGCACATATCTTAGAAGAAATTCAAAAATATGTGTGAGGTCAACCCGCACTGGAACAGCGTGGTTGACTAAGGCCTAGTCACCCTTAACTTAGGGTAAGCTCCGAGCCCCTTGGTGGGGACGTATAGTGAGGTGATGATGTTGAATAAAACAAAAATGACATTTCAAATATGTAACCAATTTATACAAATAAGTTCAACATTTTAATGAACACAAAATCAGACAAAACTCATTTATTAAAGCAAAGCTTTTCCTGCTCAACTCATCCTATCGTGTACAAATGTTGCAAAGAATTAATAAAGTAGTCTTAGTTGCAACCCTTCCGTCCGCGTCATTTCCGACTGTCCTGCTAATTGAGCTGGGGGATTGTTGAAGGTACGACATATGTCCACATAATATTACATTTAAACTCACGTGAAACATGTAAGGCAAATAAAAAAAGACAATCGGGATAAGTTGTCAAATAAATAACGATAATATATATCCTAAGAAATTAAGAACCCTGGCTTGAGGGCGCTTTAATCGCTTATTTTGTAAAGTGCGTATTAAATTCTGTAAGGATTTATATATCATAAGGTGGCAAACGAGCGAGCGGCCACCTGAAATCGCTGAAATAGCGAAGTGACCGTTGCCCATAGACATACGCAATTGCATATGCGTTGCCTACTTTTAATCGACGGAGGAGATGATGCATAGAAAGAAAACATTTTCCCTTTCCATGCATCCTCTCAATTCATCCATCATCAGGGACAATTCGTGCGAAGATGTTAAAGCGGGCTCTACCACTGTTAATGCTATGCAGTTATTAATAAATAAATATAAATGTTCTTAAATTAGTTTCTAATGTGCGCAAAGGAATTAGTTTAGAAAATTTTCCGCAATTTTGGGAGATTTTCTATATTTCTGATCAAGCTGTTAGAGCAAATTTGATTTTTTCACTGTTGAAACATCTGTTTTACTAATTATCTATTCAAAAATCAGATAAAAGTAAAACAGTTCAACACTGTTTCTATCAAAATGTCAAATTCTTTAAAAAGTATATAATATATTTTAAAGTCCTCTTCGTAAAGTAAAAATATATATCTGAACTACATTAACAAGTAACTATTTGTAATGATTTAGTATTTTCAGACATTGGCAAATGGCATTTTGTCGTTTTGGATGAGAACGGGTTAAAGTTGCATGTTTAATTTGTCGGCATCGTTCACTTATTGTTTGTGTTCCAGCTAAAATGTTTACACTATTGCGGCCAGCGGCGGCGGCGGTGTGTCCACCTGGCACAGACCGGTCTACTTGCGTAAATACAAACAGACGCGCAAGCTCGCAAGGGAACATGCGCGTTTGTTTGTTGCGGGATGACGCGGACTCCAAATAACTCCGTACTGTTTTATTTAATCGTTTAAAACTGGCCAGTAATCTGTACTTTATTTGAAAATGGAATATTTTTTATACGGTTGTAAAAACCTGACAGACGAACTCACTGATCCCTATAAATGGACGGGTTATAAGATGTACAATTGCGTGCCTATTTGATTTCCGCCATTTTGGCGCTGATGGTAGCGGTTAATAGCAGTGGTATGGATAAGAACTAATAATATAGATAGAATTAACTGTGTCTTAACTTCAATAGGCGCATCAAAATATGAACGAAGCTAAAACTGTCATTTCCAAGCAATCGCCTATCCATTTATAGAGATCAGTGAGTGAACTAAATACATTTTATTTCTTTTTAGTAAAGGGCGATTAAAATGTAACGCACAAACTTTAATATTTTTATGCAATGTTCATTTATTTGTTATAAACCAGTAATGTGTACATATACTGACAAAACAAATATTAGAAAATACGTGACTTTTGACAAAATTCAATATTATCCTTACGCAAGACCATAGACAAACTTTATAGTTTTTGACAATGAAGTTTTGTGGCGTTTGTTTCTTTATTTAATATAAAGACGCGCGTCAAATTCTGAAAATTAAGATTGTTAACACATCGTCAATTCTAGTTAAATTTTGTTTTATTTATTTACTTAATATTGCGTTAGGAAATGTTGGTTTTATTAGACTTAAGCAATCAGAATTAGCGCTATTATTTTTACTTGAGATTTTGTTTGAAGCTATCTATTTTAATATCACGTTTTGTTTGACGATAATTAAATTTAGAAATCATTAGGAAAAACTATACAGCGTGTTTTAATAGCAAATATTATAGCAGTATTCTAAGAAATTAGGTTAGCATTTGTACTTGAAATGTATTTACAAACTAAACACAATCTTTGTTTGAACACAATTATATGATAAACAGAATATAAAAATATTATTGAGGCAAAATTAAATCTAATCCCTAATATAATACTTCTGTTTTATTACATTAAAAAAAAGCCAATGTATTTTTACCTAAGAAAATTTTTTCTCGCTAGTACGGAACAACTAAAGCATAATTTTGTTTAACTTCAGCGAGGTTTTTTCCTATGTTTGTTTTAATCTAGAATATTTTGTAGATATCAAAATAGAATATTATAAGGAAGGTTCACGGAAGCTGTTCTTGTATGCATAGTTTATCTTGTATGTTAACTTTAGTGGTTGACATTGCATAACTTGACATTTTCTCAGGCGTCTGTCGTATAATTTTAGAAAAATTCAGCAAATTATGTAAATTTATCTAAGTTTTAAACTAGTAGTTAAATATATAACGAATAATGTATATTTCTTGAATGAAACTTAAATGCGCACTTTTAAATTTGTTATGTAGGCAATGTATATAACAACTAGGGTTCATTATAAATATTTGTGGACACAATCTTAATTACTCCATAATTCTATTATATATTTTGATAAATATATAATGTAAAACTGCAATTATTTATTGCTTCAATGGGTATTGTTATTTAAAATTAACTTCAAGAATAATAACAGACTTTTTTCGTTTTCCTTAAAAAAAATCTTCTTACCACGGTTTCTACGACTGCAGCGACATCTATTGACGATACATATTGTCATCCCTTACATTTTCTTTAAAAAAACCGAAACAACAATATACGTCAATACAATTAAGGTGACAAATAATACAAAGAGTTAGGTGAATGATTTGTTGGTGTAGAATAGAGAAATTAACGTCTCGCTTAATACGCATTGTAATTTCAAAGTTGGCTCAGTTTTGGCTTAGTGTTGGCGTAGTGTTGGCGCAGTTGGCGCAGTTGGCGCAGTTAGCGCAGTGTTTGCGCGCGCCGGCTGTAACAGTAGAAGGCCGCGACACGGCTAATCCATTACCCGGCGCAAATGTTTGCGAAGCAGCGAGTGGCGTTTTCGGCTTTTACCAATCTCTATCCGGAGCGCGCGGTGTTAGGTTCCACTCGCTTGCGTAAGCGAACTGTTGGATTTTTTTGTTTAGAGATGGTTCAACGAGTCTACGGGGTTTCTTATGAATTTCTCTTATTTGGATGTGTTTGAAAAATTATTAATAAAAATGTAACTAAACTGCACATTTAAACTACGTTAAAAATGAAATCTACTAAAAGATTTTTTATTTCTTTTTTGTAGACATAAATGGTAGACAGCTCCTAACATAAGATTAGGTCTTTTTATTAAGTTATGCATAAATTATATTTTTACGATATACTTTTGCGTTATATTAAAAATAGAATTAAATATCTTGACGTATTGACTTAAAAGCTAATAAAATTAATGAGTGTAACGAAACTCATAAAACTGAAGTTAAAATACTGAAATGCTAAATAATAGATTAATTGTAATTGCATATTTACGTTACCAACATCATAAACACATTTAATAAGGTAATTAATGGGCGAAATTAACTATTTACAAGTTTTAACTTTACCCTTTTATGTTGTATGCGGGTGGTAATCCATAAATGTCTTTGACCGTTTACCACCCAACACATTTACCGTTTACGTATAATTCAATCAAGTCATATTGTCTGCCAGTGAACTGTCCGCTACACGTACGTCAACGCCCTACTGACAGCTCACAATGACCACAGATAACAAAATTGATGTACCCGCTTAACGAATGACCGCATAATTTCAACCTTATGAAACATATGTTTGATGATTTGTTTGTTTTTTAAAATATATTTTTGTTAATTGTGCAAAGCTTAGAATCATTAATGCTGTACAGTAAGAAACCACTAAGGAAATCCCTAAGGGTTGATATAACAAGAAAAGTTGTAAAAAGATGTTGAAAAAACATCTCTAAACAACAAGTAATTGTGACTTTGAAAGCTACATGACTTGAAAGAGCTACTAAAATTTTGTTTCGTGTTTATTTAACGTGTAGATTGTTATTTCATGTGTAGATTTGATCAAATAATAAAAGTATTTAGAATGACAAGCGTAGTCGAAGGCGAAGTCTAGCTTGCAGTAAATTCGGATGTCTGTCATTGAGTGACAGCTAGGGGCGCGGGAGACGATGCGATTGGTCGAAAATTGGACAATGCAGCAGATGCGTTCGTTTTTGTAACGCGGCCATGTTTGCTTAAATTCTTTACCGAAAAATGGGTGTTGGTTACATAAAAAGTATACAAGGGCAGCTGAACATTTCAATTTGGCGTGAAGAGATGACAGGAACAGCGATTGTATCGTAGGTGAAACTTGAATATGCAGCAGAATCGGTAGGAAATTACGAGTGACGGCGGACAGGTATGATGTATCACTCGACGCTTTTGTATTTATGTTAATAGAAATAATTGAATATTAAAAGTTATGTCGTCGTCTTTGTGGAATTAAAGTCTATAATAAACTGTATGAGGAACATTTTGTGGTTCATTTTGAAAACAAATAACGGCATTGAACTTCTTTAAACTTTTGAAAGTCAAACAGATGTTTTTATTTCTATTTAATTTTCTTATTATTTAGTTTAGTAATTTAGTAGACATTTGTTGCAGCATACAAATTGTCCGAAGAATTACAAAACTAAAAGAAAACGGATTATTTAATATGGTTAAGTAATCCCTTTTAAGGTACAATTTCGCCTAAACCGTATAAAAATTGACAGACCAGTTAGTATAGCTATCGGAATAAAAATATTCCAGTTCTTTTTTTAATAAAAATGTGTTACAATAGAGTTTTCGATAACACAGTAATTGGATAGCAGGACAAACACGTTAGCAATATATCCCAAATCCTTTAATCCACGGCTTCTGATGGTTGATACTCGCCGATAGCAGCTCCCGGCTACAAATTACCAAATTACCTTCCTATCAAACCTGCCCTGATATTGACAACATACTAATATCGGACGTAGGCCCTCGCTTTATGTATGTATGTACATACGGCGCCTACTCGGTTCGATAACATTTTTTTCCGTCTAAGATATTATTATTATCGGAAAAATAATTATTATAAGAACAATTTAAGACCTATTCTTGTAAATAAAATCGTAATATATAAAGGGTTGTATTTACTTAACTAAATATATATTTTTACTAACTGTTGACTGCGACTCCGTCCGCTCGGAATTGAAAAAAAAACTAAATTAGTAGCGTATGTTCTTTCAGACTATGTTCTACATCTATGCCAATGTCAGTAAGATCCATGATGCCGTTCTGGAGATACCTTCAAAAAATCCATCCATCCATCCAAACATTCGCATTTATAATACTAGTAAGATTTTTGTGTAAATTAGATTAAATTAAATTACTTCCCTTAAAATATTTACTTATTTGTAAAGCAACGTAGTCGATGACGTATTTGTTAACTTTCCCATGCAACCCTATAATGCATAAAATATTTTTTGGCAACCCTGAGGGTTGCGGGCAGCGGGGGCGGGCGGGGCGGTGCGGGGCAGGGCGGTGATCCGTCACTGGCTGTCGCAGCGTAATGCGCGCGGATGATGTTATTAATAATTCTCTGAGAGAACTCATACATGTATGTATGGGTACTGTTGTACGTCCATTGTATTGAGGTTTGGTAATTTTTTGGATTATTTCACAAGTAACGTAGGAAAAGGATCTATGTGTGCGTGCTTCGAAATTGTACCAATTGATTACAGTGAAAGTTTTGTAAATATTATTTTAGTTATTACAGCCAGTATTGTCTAGTTTAATATCCGTTTACTGATCTATGAGACATAATAAGCTAAAACCGACTGTGTAGATCTGGCTGAAATTTGGCAAAGATGTATCATAGTCTGGAATAACACATTGAGTGTTAATTTTTATTTTAAATCCCGCTCGGATACAGCCGCCGGCGACAGCTAGTTAACATATAAATATAGAGAGTAAGTACACAAAAAATAACGTCCTGAGATAATTTTGTGGCGAATTACTATTCAGGACTTCGGACAACATTTGCACAGCAAATTTGCGCACCCCTCAACTCTGATGTCTTGCATTACAATGAATATACAATTATTAGGAATTCTTTATTTTTAATTAAAGAAAAACATTAATACTATGTTTGGACAGTGAAACCTTTTTATTTAAAAAAAATTATAAAATTAAAAATGATAGCAAATGGTGAAAGAAAATGAGACAAAACCAATTTATAAACATTTCCAATTATTACCTACAACAGTTAGCAGTTACGCTTTCGTTCCACACTTCTTTTGAGGAAAAACGTTAGAAAGTAAAAACAAGACAAGCCAAGAATACGATAACATGGATAATGAGATCGGTCAGCATTTACATATTATGTTTTTTTTTATATTATAAGTTGGCAATCGTGAAGGTGGCCATCTGAACTCGCTGAAATAGCGAAGCGACGGCTGCCCATCTGCAATTGCAGATGCGTTGTCTACCTTTAATCAACGAAGGAAGGGACGCATAGAAAGAGGATATTTCTCCTTGCATAGTAGTAAGTCCTATCCCGCGCCAAATCCACTTCCCCTTACTGTGCCATCATTTTCTTATAAGAAAAAGGAAAAGACGAGGAAACTGGACGTGGACGGGAACGTCTAAAATTAGGACTCCGTTATGTAAATTTAAATATAATAGAATAAAAATTGTTTACGAGTGTAGTTCGGGATACGTACTGACATTTGTTCGTGATAATTACTGTTTAGCTGTTGTTGTTGCAGCTGCTTCACGTATCAATTGCTATGTTGAATGTTGATTGGCTAATTGTTCTGTAATTGCGCACGCGCAGCGTACACATACAGAGGTATTACCAGATTCAATCTTTATAGCAGCTCGCGTTTAACTGCGTATGTCTTGAAGCTCGAAAATTAAAAAAAAATCTCAGTACCTATTTTCAATATCACTGTACAACATCTCATATTTTCCACAAAATTATTTATGTTTATAAGTCATCATGTTCCATAAATTTGACGTGGCTCTAGTTGATTTTAGCTTTGGATAAAAACGAAGGATAGATAGGTGGAATTGCTGCTAGTGTAGGAAATCAGGCAAAGATATGCCCCTCCCTCACATACCTTTACGTCTTTTTGAAGCCTAAATTTCTGTTCAGCACAGCGTCTTGTGCGATATTGCGAGCGGCCATTAAGTTTCGATAGCATTATACTGCTATATGATTTATGAAAGTTACAATGCACGCCGAGTCCGCACTGACAACTTAACTTGCCTCACAACACGCTAATGTTTTAATTATTTTTTGCAAATTCTCTCATAAATTGTTAAATTAGTTACGGTATAAATATTATTTTAACTTGAATACAGTAGAAAATAGAAATTATCGATGAAATTAAACATGTTAGATGCTGCTTCTATAATTTGGAAAGTAAAAGTCGGAACTCATTTCCGACTTTTGCTTAGGAGTAAGATAACTATTCTGAATAACATTATTTAGTAATCAAATAAAGGTGTAGTATATTTTTAAACTTGTTTAAATACTAAAAAATACATTTAAAAACTTTACAGTTTTGTTTATTCTGTGTTCCGATGCAGTTAACTGCTGTTAGTTTTAAGTTAATTTGAAAGCAAAACCCTTGTTAAATGCATTAGAGATTGTTACATAACATTATGTCTTTTAACTAGATACCATTAAATGAGTTTTGACTGAAACAGTAAATTAGAAGTGCGTTTCTAGAACTTTCCTTCATCTTTAGGTATTTCGAAGTCTAGTTGAACGATATAATGCCACTGTTGGTTGAACTTACATAACATTATAAGTAGCCATAGCCTCCCCAACTATGGCTGAGAGAAATCACAATGCGAAAATAAACAGTAATAGAAATAATAGGGTGAGGAATAAAACTGGGATGTACGGGAACACGTCCCGGGGGAGGCGATCAATCGTCGGCGACGCCCCTCGCCGTACCAACTGTATTACACCACTTGGTTTTTCTTTTCACATGGTAAAGCCATTTCCAGATTAGGCCCCGATCTATTTTTACTGATTGGAACGATGTTCTTTGAGACTAAGCATTCTTAGGATGTGTAGATACTTTTTATGCTGTTTTGTTTTGTGGAAGAGAAATAAAGGATAGACAAAAGTATAAAATGATAATTTAGACCATAAACTCTTCTAATTACCGCCTCAATAATCAGTCGAAATAGTAGTATAAATACTTACTAAAGATGGCGCTTAGTCTAAACCTCGTTTGTTAACGTCGATTATTACAAAATCAGTTTGAGATTTTTGTTGTATTTTACTACCGATAGGGGCGCTGCATATATTTAATATAATATTTTGACAATTGTATCGACAATTTTCAAAAATATTCGTGCTTGGACTACTATGTTATGTGTTATTAGCGCCGGCGCAGGCGCACGTGTACAGCGACGGATGTGACGTGCTGATACGCTATCAACAATCTGTACTTTATCAGTCGCCAGTGATTTCATGATAGTGTTGCGACACGACGATAGCGCCGCGACGGTCGCTCAGCGTCACTACTCACTTCTCAACAATCGCTTATTCTTTTCTTTGCTGTGACGAAGGAAAATTTTTCAAAGTTTAATAACAAACATGATATTATTTGGCCCGTGATGGAATTTTAATGCAAAAAAACTTAATTAGTAGCCTATGTGTTCTTAAAAACTATGTTCTACATCTATGCCGTTCATCGAAATCTGTTGAGCCGTTCTGGAAATACCTTTTAACATCCATCCATCCAAACATTCGCATTTATAATATGAGTAACACTAAAAAGTAACATTATTATGTAACAACAATCTTACTTTTTAATACTTATGTATTGAGGCAAATAAAGCTTTTAAAAATTTACTATAATCAAACTTAAAATGATGTTATTATACAACCAGCAAGAGGCTCCGCTCGCGCAATGCTCATACTAATAACATCGATAAGTAAAAACAATAAGAACCAATGCTAACAATATTGAGGTAAAGAAGAAAGATAAGATCCATTATCATCGTGATTGTATTCAATAAAACAACTATTTTTGCGCTGTGATATTTTGCGTCGTGTTACAAACTATTGCGTAAATCTTACGTCAAATGATTTGTTTATTTGAAAATGTATTTTTTATAGATTTTATTATTATTTTTATTATATAATAAAATCTTTGTATCGTGATATAAAGATTTAAAGTGTTACTTAAATAATAAGTTGATAAAATGCAAATGGGAATACTAAAAAAATCTTTAAGTTCCCTGGTGTTTATACACAGTTGGTTTATCGTATTTACTGTGGGTTTCCGAGATCTAAATATATAACATATCTACCTGAGATAACAATATGCTTTAAACGAGGATTTTGGTCTCTGAAACCAGCGATTAGCGTAGCAAGCAACTTTACAACCTTTAAATTTTTTCTCTGTTTGACTAGTAAATTATATTTGTATCGTGAAGTATCCACTGTGGATACAGGGTCGGCAGTACTCCACAAGGTCAGATAATGTCTAGCTGCTCCAAGTTGAGACGAATTTTATATAATGTTGAGATTGTATAGTTAAGATAATATTGACAACATTGATAAACTATGCTTAGGATTTACTGAAATATGTTTATTTTTGTTATTTCATCCATTTTTTCTGTCAAATTTGATTCATTGTACATGAAATTACTGTTACGTTCTGTGACATAATGATTTGAATTTGATATGAAAAATTATACAGATATAGTTTAGGAAAATATAAAACTCATGCCGGTGACTCAGAATTTCATATTTTTATATCACTGAGATATCTCTATTATATCTTATATATTTCATCTAAATTTCGTCCTAAGACTTTTTTCAATCTTTTTAGCAATTAATTAAGCAGAATCTCTCCTACAGAAGCAATCATGCGTAATTCTCTCTATCTCGTTTCTATATTCTGTAACCTATTCATCTTACATGCGAGATTTGGCGAAGTTTATATTTATTAGTGCGGTGCCGATTGCCATCTGACACACCAAAACCTACCCACTCGAGGCAGGAAAATCCTCGGATCCTCCTCCTCATGCGTAATTCGCTATGATCTAAATACAGCTCGAAATGATACGCGTAGTTGAAAACAATACAAAAACTGAGAAATATGTCAATGATTTGTGAATGTTCATGTCTATGGTGGTAGAAAGAAAATTAAAAAATATGGCAGTGTACTGACTCAACACCAGCCTTACTAAAATGTCGACGTTTGTGTCCCCTCACTATTCATTCTGACACTGGACTTTGTAACGAAAGCACGTCATTCGCGCCAAAGGATTCTAACTAATAAATGTGTAAAAATGGGTAGCTGTTATTTAACATCAGTGAATGCAATGACTATTTTCTTTCAAAATAATAGTAAACTTCACTCATCTAAGAAACTCTTCGCTGAGTGACTAAGTCAGATCTGTCGTCGTAATGATGTCGATAGAGATGATTGATGAACAGCTAAATATTGAATCCAGGAATCCGGCATTGTGCTACTAACTTCTGGTTACATACTAGTGCATGTCACATCATATCAATGCATTATCTGCTATGTTTCTCTGTAAATCTGCGAGATATCTCTAAGTTTGTACTTTTGATCTGATTCCAACAAGATGAGTGGATGGATATAGAACTTGGCGTAATCTTTTAAAAGAAAATTCCATTCATTAAAATTATCTAAAAATATTTGGACACGTATTTAACAAAAAAAAATTGTTCGTATTCGATATTTTACTTCTTACACTATAAGTGCGAAAGTTTGAATAGATGGATGGATGCACGTTCGAAGGTATCTCCCGAACGGCTGCATGAATCTCGCTCAAATTTGGCATACATGTGGAACATAGTCTGGAAGATCAGTTTTTTTTATCGCGCGGACAGAGGCGCGGTCGACAGCTAGTGTGTCATATTAAAATTCATTTGGTATTTTAATAAATAAGTAGGTATTTGAGGTAAGAGAGCGCAGCGCGGCGCGGCGCGGCGGCGGATCACTTCTCGCGGCGACACACTTATCTGGCGACAGAGACGTTACGTTCGCCTAATTGATTTATTGAGTGTTGACATTGAGTGTAGGACTCTGTGCTCCGGAAGCCCCACTACAAATATAATAAATTATTAAAGCGCGCGCGATAGTGGCCGCGTCCGCGGTGATCGATCGCGCTCCGCCTAATCGATGAGCTCGGCCCTGCAGCTGTGCCGTATCCAACATGGCCGCCCACCAAATGTCAAACTGACATCTATATTACGGTCGCATTGTCCGTTTTATTTACTGTTATTTACATGAGCATTGTTGTTTATCCGATTGTCCGTTTAAATCATTTGTTACTTCTGAATACACTACTGTGATATCAAGACCTATCATTTCTTTATCTATAAGTACAATAGTTAGTTAAGAGCAACTGAAAAAAGCACTTTAACGGAGATCAAAATTGTTGCAAAATTTGTAAATAACTGTATTTATTTATTCTTAGACAATTTTGAAGTAACAAGCTTTTGGATTGTAAATTATCTAGCACTATTTCAGTTCAGGCAGAATAGCTAATTCCAAGCTAATACTGTTGGTGTTCGCGCTAAAACTTTAAACTCAATTACCTTTATTTTTCATCAACCAGGAAGAAAAATAATCGACTTATATAGAAAGAAATCCTTACAGATTCCTTATCACAGCAAATACAAATAGTTTGATAAGGTTTAATGTCACCGAAACTTTGATAAGTGTCTAACGATTTTTCCTGACCACCGTAAATCCATTGCAGATAATATTGACGTGAGTTTAGCTACATGTTAAAATAAAAAAAAAAATTGAGTAACAATTTGCAAAGAAAGTTTAAAATTTTAAAAGAAAATTGATAAGATCACACAATTATTGTAACTTACTATAATACTATAAATGCGACATGTTTAGACGTATGGATAGATGGATGTTTGTCAAAAGGTATCTCCAGAACGGCTCAACGGAACTCGATGAAATTTGGCAAAGATGTAGAACAGAGCCTGGAAAAACACATAGGCTACTATTTTATTAATTGCGCGCGGAGGGAGTCGTGGGCGACAGCTAGTTAGACGATAAAATAATAAAAGGGGATTTGTATTATTAGGTAGAAATACACCATTTTTTAATTTATGAACGTATTGTGTACAATGAATGTTTGGTTAGCTAATGTTGGTATTGTTATCAAACGAAACAATAAGTGTATACTTGTGAGATAAAATCTACCTTAATCTTGTATTTGGCGGCCGTGTATTTACATTTGTAAAATTTCCAATCACCAAACCCTTCGAGGGCCTTGACCGATATCTCCTGCCCCGTCATAAATCTTCCAGCAGATATCTCCTGCCTCGTCATAAATCTTCCTGCCGATAAGCTGAGGTTTGATGCTCAAGTCAATCGTTCAAGCATTGCGATTGTTACGTGTGCAAATATTTGTTCGCAAAAGAATATAAATTTTATGATTACTACGAGTAACGACAATTTAAATTGTCCGATCTTTAGATGGTGTTTTGAGGTATTTTTACATTGTCATTTGTCTTTTTTTTGTTTTTTTTAGTGTGGTTTCCTTCGATAGTTTTATTGACAGCAATATTTGTGTGTAGACATAATTCTACACAACAATTTTAAAGCTATTATGTTCTCTTTTGTGTCTAGTTTAATGTAAGATTCGTCACTCTTTTATTCGGCTAGCGTACACTTGATTTAATTGTAATTAAAAGTAAACTCGATGAGGTGGAACACAATTAACATTGTTGTTGTCAATTTCCTGTAATAAAAATCCGATGTCCCTCCCAAATACACGCTCGAGATAAGATAGCAGGAGTGATTTGTGAAGTGGCAACAACTGGCGATATGCTGATATGGCGATACGGCGATGTGGCGATATCACGCCTAATCGCCGCGGACCGACCTGTCCAATTTGCGATAATCGCCCGATAAACGTTCCGTTTCGAAATTATGAAACTTTTAATCCGAATGACGCAAATCAACATTTTTAGGTAGGACTATACATTTCAATCACTACAGCTCTATTCCTTTACCCCACTGTTGAACAAACCTACATATGACAGTTAAAGAAGATTAACTCCTTCGCTTAAAATATATAAACTTATAAATAGTTAATTCTGTATTGCGAAACAAATAAATTGTAGTCTGTTTCTAATTGTTCCAATTCAATTCTTGTTTATGGTGCTTCTTTAGCTAAGTATCAAGTCTTAATCTTATCTTTAAATTGTTATTTTAAATATTTTTGATTTTCTTTCATGTTTGTTTATTTTCATTCTGTTCTCTTAAATTGAAAATTATTATGGAAATTAAAAAACTTATTACATACTGGACTATTATTTAGCTCACTTAATATAATCGAAAGAAAGTATGTTTTCTTTAAGATACTCCAAATACAGTCAACGACCGATTCAGACGTTACATCCCAAACATTCAACTTCAAACGGATAATAAAAAGTAAATCGTAATCCTCTGATAGGCTAATACATCGAGACTTGCTACCGAATTGACTTTACGGTTCCCGATATGTTTTCGTTGTTTACTCAGTACGCGGTAGTAAATCTATACTAAACTAGCTGTCGCCCGCGACTCCGTCCGCGCGGGATTAAAAATAGATATTGGCCGATTCCCAGACCCAGTTAATATGCTCACAAAATTTCATGAGAATCGGTCAAGTCGTTTTGGAGGAGTATGGGAACGAAAATTGTGACACGAGAATTTTATATATAAGATAATGGCAGAAAACCCTAAACTAAAATTAGAAAGTTATATAATTTAAAGACACATTTAGACAAATTACCTATAGATAAAAAAAAAATTAATACTGGAACAAAATCCAATTTTAGTATTTTACGCCACTCAGGTGAGTTCACAAGAACGAATAACTTTGTTTGCAAGCAAACCTTTGCAAATAGATTTTTTTATATCAAGAAATGCAGAACCCTATTTATTAATGATTTATTCAACAATATTAATATACCATCATGGTATGCCTCCCACGTCTGGGATATCATAATCTGCCGGCTGGCGAGTAGACAATGGGGCTACTGGAATGCCTTCCTATCAATACTGTGTGGGATAAACGTTAAACGTCCGACATTACATTAGTGTACTGATATTATAATGATCTGTAATCCGGTGCATCTATATGTTTGAATTATGGTTTAAGATTTAAAATATTTACCGTGGGTTTCTTAGACAGATCAAAATTACCGTTTAAAACATATTAATATAACTGTTTTGTCAAAGAGAAGTCAGTTATTATCCCTGTGGGTGACGATATGTTACACAGAGATTTTTGTCTCAGAAATCAACGGTAAGTCTAGTTTGAAATACACAAATTAGGTTCGATCCTACATTTGAAATGGCGAACAATTGCATTGATTATTCTATATATATAAAAATCAATTGCTGTTCGTTAGTCTCGCTAAAACTCGAGAACGGTTGAACGGATTTGTCTTATCTTTGTTTTGAAATGTTCTTGGAGGTCTAGGGAAGGTTTAATAGGTGAGAAAAATTCGAATAGTTGCCGGGAAAACCCTTCAGGAACTTTTTTTAATCCTGCGCGGACGGGGTCGCGGGCGACAGCTAGTCAAGAATAGTTTTTTTAAATGGTTATTGATTATTCTGTTATAACATTGGTTAAGTTATAAGGTACAACATTCAAGTATCTACAAGTTGGGCATTGTAAGTCAGGGCACTACAATTGCTAATAATATTATTGATATGGGGCAAGTGGTGGGTCATTACCGGGCGAGCGAGGGCGCGAGGGTCGCCCAGGGCTGTGCCTACGCTCTCAAGTAATACTACGTTAGCATTTGATATTGCAATCAATAAAGCACAATATTTAGTACTCATTCAGTATTCACTTATGTAGAACGTTTAAAAAGGTAATTCAAAGTAAATAAATAAGATATAATTTATAACGTTAACTTGCTATGTAGACTCGAAGTAAATTTTAAGAAATGTTTCATCTTGAGAAATGTTCTATTCACTTGTACATTTATTTCTTTAAAAGTAAAAAAATTAGAAGAATTTTTCCTATTCCTTAAGTAAAATTATATCGTAGTAAAGTGCCAGGTGACAGGTGACAGCCCTATGAGTTGCGTGCTAGATGTCGCGATAGCGATAGCGGGGGCGCCGTTCGCTAGCGGAGCTCTGGGCCTAGTTTGTAGCGTGGCACAAGACATAAACTGATGGATCTTAAGCAAATTAATCCTTACTAACTCCATATTAATATATTATTGAGTTAATTAGTTTCTTCATACATATCCAACCAAGAAAATTACTTAAGTTAGAAGAAACTATACCTTTTATAAGATGATTGACTCGTAATAGGTATTTTAAAAATTGCAATTACTTTCAACCGTTTAATAATGAGGTTAAGAAACTACTGTACTTCTAAATAGGACCATAGTGTTCGTAATATAGATAGTAAAGATCAAAAATAATATGAAATCGTGTAACTTGTACCACAGGGCACACGCCAGCTAATGCAGGTGACTTGCAGGCGCTGGCCATTAGAAGCGGCCACACCGCGCGGCTGTAATGACCAAGCTCGCGAATTAGCCACACTGGCCACCACAAGAACGCTAAAACCCTACCATTATTCTAATACACCATTCTATATTAAAATTTCGACCATTACCAACACTTCCTTGATAAAAATAAATGTAAGTGGCACTTAAATCGTACACTTTTTTTTAAGAAATCCAAGAATTTTAAGTTTAAAGAGGTCTCTAGAAGTAAATTATAATGTAAAATTTAAATCTTAGTACAAGGTAGCAGTTATTATGTCCTTTTTGGCAAAAAGACATGCGAACAATATGAAAATCCCCTCAACATTTAGTAATCCGTGATACTCAGATCTTGATACATTGTTGAATAAAATCGATACTATCTAATTTTGTTGACTGCACAGAAAAGGAATACTGAAAATAGAAAACTTGAACTATCAAATTTCAACTTTATTTCTATAATGTTTAGATCGGATTTAGAACAGGAGAATGTATGCAAAGAATCCAGACTACGGGACGGTTGGATCTCGTGTGGAATGACATCGTGAGATATCGGTAGTGCCAATTTACATTTGCGGCGCGACAGGATCTATAGCTGTCATATTTGCGTTCACTCTAACGTCAATATTTGAGTGGAGATCGGTTTGTGAGCGACAGATAAGCGTTTGCAGGCGTCTCAGGTCCGCGAGATGGCATTGTAGAGGCACCACACAATAGATAACATCGATGGAGTTTGACGGGTCGTGTGTGGCCAGCGCTCGCCCCGCGCGCTCGCCCCGCGCGCTCCGCCGACGCTCGCAAAATGATTCACGAATGTATTCATTTTGCGTTTTATCATGACGTCTAATATAATTCCTTATCACCGGAGCGTAGAGGACACGGCTCGCTTGACCTCTAAAGGTCGATTGCTTTCGAAGAAATCCTAATAGAACAATGTCCGCTCTGCGAACATTTATAAAAGAGCTTTTGATGGATTGACGAAAGAGAAAATTATTATAATAGTCATTTGTTTGTTTTTTTATTTTCAGGAGAAACGTTCATTAAACATACTTACAGTACTCTAATCCCTATGTCACTTGTATCGTTAATTATAGTTAAAAAAATTATGTGTTTCCACAACTTTAGTTGATGTTAGTTGACGAAGCGATCGAAATTTGTAACGTACTATTTAGTATTAGCATATTGGCCCCACTTTGGAAGCTACACGCATCACGAACGGAAACATCGACGTTGGTAATTTTATCCAATTCTTCGCGTTACGATTTTCACAGATTGATTTAAAACGTTTATAAAATGCATTGATTCGAATTTCAAAAATATTGTAATAGATTTCAGTTATAATGAAAAATCATTATTTTAAGGTCGATATTTTTTATAAAATTCTTAACGTTTAAAAAGAAAAAGGGTTTATTTATGTAACACTGTAAGGAACTTATTACAAAGAAAAAATATATTAAAGCAATTGTGCAGTTTTAACATCAAACAAAATTATTTCTGCTCTATTACAAAGTGACGTTGTTGAATTTTGATGAAGTGTCTAATGTCCCTATCAAATTGGCCCAACCATAGTTCTTTACTTTGTTAAGACAATTTTGCCGTGACAAATACTTTATTATGTGATTTACTTTACTTTCTATAGCTTAGAGTAAGCTTACATTGCTAGAAAATGCCAGTCATTTTCCGGGATCAGGAGTAAACTTAATTAATTGGCAATTTGTCACGCTGTGGTATGTCATCTTTACAATCTGAACATATTGATCGTAGCTTTGTCATCATGACTGAACGTTACCGAAACAACTGGGTTTTATTGTAAATAAGTCAATATTGTTATGGCTAAGTCAGTACCAGTCCAATATGTTGGTATTGAAACCAGTTTATTACGGACCTGTTTGTGTTTTGACATACACGCATTTGTGGTACGGTTTTGAATATAAACGGGAAACTTTGTAAAGTGGAAAAGTTTGATTTAATGCAATAGCTTTTTAGCTATTTTAATAAATAAAACGTTAACATATTCGCTTACCTGATAAATCCATATAACCTATTATTTTGTTGTTGCCTTATTTTAATATTGCATGTCTATTTAATATGTTTAAAGTTAAAATACGACGTATTATTGACAATTTTGGTAAATTATTGATTCAAAAAATAGAAAATGTTTAAAGAAAAATGAAAACATGGTTTTCTATGAGCTTAGATATAGGCCTCATATAAAATTAGTTTTGATTTGACTTAGTATTTGAAAATAAAGACTCCGTATCAACCGTGCGTAATCCTCTAAGGCAAAAGTGTTTATTAGAATGAATTGTTTTAGGTTTTTTTTCCATACACCCTCAGGTCGCGTGCCAGCCACAACAAACACAGGGGCTTAGTCGCGCGGGGGATAAGACCATTGTCGGTCGGTCGCGTGAGGCGGCACGGCCGGACGAGCCCTATCCTTTGCGTATTTTCTTCTAATTAGCTTTTTGGGTTAAACTCCTTGCATTAGTGTTAACAAAGACTCAAGAAACAACACGCAAACGTACTTTATTCTTAAAAACACATACGAATATTCTTCTACTCACGGATTTCTTTCTCATAAAATAATATGTTTTAGGTACAAAATACAAACTACGATATTTACTTTATATTTGCTTCATTTTAACAAAGACATACGACATGCATACTTTATTTGTATATAGCTTTGATATATTAATGCTAAACCTTTAGCATAACTAGGAATTAATCTATTTATCAGTAATTCAATGCATTCAATAGACATGTCAGACGTAGGTCAATGCTGTCGCGCCTGTCAACTTTCCTGACCACCTGAACACACCGAATTGGACTAACACCGAGTAATAACTTAGTTTTATTTTACATTTATAAAGTTGTGTTACACAGTGTGATAACATCATAATCATTACATCTCAAAGAATGCAAATTAATCAGTAAAAGATATAATTTTTTTCGGATTGGTAATGATTTGTTTTGATTTGTCATGATCACAAATGATCTCTATTGATTTGAAATTGTAAAAAGCTAGCTTTTTGTAATAATTGAAATAAACAGAATATTAATAATTTAATGTCGACACTTAAATTAATTCCGACATATTTATACAGTTATTTGACCATTACATAATAAGGTAAAAAAAATAAGTGCTTATAATTTTAAAACACAAGCATAGGTGTCAAAGGTCTCGCAGTAGGTGTATGTGGACTGCGGCTCCGGGATCACAACTCGTGACCCCGTCCGTCACAATACCCCGCCGGCACCGCGCCACTGCGCCACTGCGTTATGGGTCATTTTAATTGACAAATTGACATGCTAACTAGCGACTATGAGATCATTAATTTTATAACTGACACAAACTTCTGTTCGCAACAAGAAATTATTATACAAGTTACTAATACAAAATATTAATTATAATTGTTGCAGTTAAATTTTGGTAAAAATCATTGAGGTTTCTAATTTCAGAATGTAAATTCATGTTGTTTTATCTCTTCCCGTTTGGAATTGTCATAGTCAAATATGTACAAGTTAACATTGTAAAATATTGACCAACTTCCAAAGTTTAAACTTAAACTTTTTCATTAAGTAAATTAACCTTTTTTATAATTAATAAAACTGTCCTCATAAGAATTGACTAAATAGGAGTAAGTATTTAGAACAAAAAGTGTAAGAAACACTGCGTTCTATTTGCATGGCTTATGGTGCATTTTTCAATTTTTGTTGAAACATCCACTTCTATTGTATGTACGTCGTTTTCTACAATAAATAATGCATTCAAAAAATGTACTCACCGGTTGGTTTTGGTACGTTCCTCTTGACCTGCATCCACTTGTATGTGGGCACGGCGTGTGCGGCGTGCTGTGCGTGCTGCGAGTGCTGGGCATGCTGCGCGTGCGTGTGTGGCGCCAGCGCGTGCAACTCGGCGTCGCGCGGGAAGCCCTCGCGCAGCCCCAGGAACTCCTCCTTGGGCTGGTAGGGGTCGAAGTCCCCGCAGGGCAGAGGCGACCCGGCGTGCGCACTGTACTGCACGCCCTCCTCCACAAAGTGCATGTTATACTTGCTTTCTAGGTAATGCCCGTCCAGCTTGTGTTCCTCCCGGTGCGCGAGAGGCATGTGGGGTGTGTGGGGCGCATGTGGGGTGTGAGGAGTGTGTGGCGCGTGCGGTGCGTGCGGCGGCGCGGGATAAGCGTGCTGCAGCTCGCCGTAATCCAGGTTGGTATAACATAGGCCTGCATCAGTGCTGATGACGGGCGGCGTATCGAGCGGCGCCGCCAGCGCGGGCTCGTAGTACTGCTGCTGATCGTAGTAACCCTCGTGGCAGTCGTACTGGCAGGGCGGCGGATAGTACTCGCCGCAGCCCTGCTGCTCGCCGTACATGCCTACATCCATGGTCATCATGTCGGAGGTGCCGGAGCGCCCTCACTGCGCACGTCGCCGGCGCGACTCCCGCCGCACTGAGCGCGCCGCTTGGCCTTGCGACGCGCAACACTATTTTTCTCAATCGCGCCTATATTTCGAATCTCCCATTCCACTTGAACGAGTTCGCGGCCCGCGGGCCGACGGAAACGGAACCTTTGCAGAGATACGCCGCGATAACCGGACGACGCGACGGTTACGATTTTCCACGACCGAGTTTTGTTAATGAATTTAAGCGTTTTAAAATGGAGCACGACGCGGCCGGCGTTGAGGCGACCGTGATTGTGGGCAGCCGGGCACGGTTAGCGGCGCCGGGCGCGACGGTCCGGGCGGGCCCGCGGGCGGGGCGGCGCCACGGGGCGCAACCAATGAGCGCGCGGCGCCGTGCGGGCGGGCGCCGGTTGGCCGCGTTGCAGACCGGGGCCGCGCTCGCGTTATTTACCGCATCCTCCGAGCACCACGCAGCCCTGCACTGCATACTGCACACTATACAATGTACCAATTTCTTTCTCTTTGTGTGTATGGATTTTATTTGGACGTGCGGACTCGTTTTACCGGCAGCTATCGAGGCGTGCAAATTTGTTGTCATGGGTTCCAAAAAAAGATATTCAAATAGATAGATATGTACTAAAGAATGGCACAATGTATCCATCATTAAGTAGATACACCATTGGATATGGAGGATAGGTAGGCACACATCATCTCAAAAACCATTTGGTTCTTCATAATAAAACTACACTTGTCTTTTACGGATACCATATCTTACAAGATTTCCTTACAATGGTACCAATTTCTTGAATCGGTGAGGTACAAGTAGGACATCCTGTATCAACACTGCTATCCAGATTTGCTATATAGATTTGTTCCTTCACTACACTAATACAGTGGTAATCTGTGCCAAATACAAAATAGCTACAAAGTTTGAACTTTCAGTACAACTTTCGGAATACATCTTTAAATATAAAAAAATACGAACTGTCTTTCTATCAAAGTTAATTTTAACTTAACTAAGTGTCCCGGTGGAAAAATCAATATGAATCTTCTAAAAGTGTCTTTTTACGCAGTTATATCGTCGGGGGTCCCCAGGTTCCGAGCGTCCCACGCCCCTTGCACCCCTAGATTAGGACATTCCAGTTATCTTTATTATTTCTGATAAATGTTATACTTTCAAGTAAGATCCATGCGTCTAACTGCAAAAAATAGTTGACAACTAATGTTTTTGCACTCACTCATCTGCACTATGAATGACAAAAGTTATACAGCGTCGGTAGCTCAGGGGTCAAGCACTTGACTTGCAATCTGCAGGTCCTGGGTTCGAATCCCGTCATGTACCAATGTGTTTTTCGATTTCCGATTTACATATGTACATTTATCCGACGTTCTTACGGTGAAGGAAAACATCGTGATGCAACCTGCACATATCTGAGAAGAAATTCAAAGATATGTGTGAAGTCAACCCGCACTTGGCAAGCGTGGTTGACTATGGCCTAATCACCCTTAACTTAGGGTAGGCTCCGAGCCCCTTTGTGGGGACGTATAGTGAGCTGATGATGATGATGATGATGCCGTCGCATGTTACAATCTATATAAGCAAATATTAACATAAATTTTAACAATGAATATTATTATGAAAGCTGTCGTAAGACTGTGGCTTCTTATAGAAAACAAAAACAATTGTAACTTAACCTTTTGAGTGCCTTATACCAATAGACATTACCACACGTAGAGCAGTCGCGATAAGTCAAAGACGTCCCGTCCCTTCAGTCTCTCAACAAATTTTCTTTTGAATTCAAAATAACCTATATTTCTATAGTATTAATAACTATTTTCGTTTGTCTGTCACCTGTTGGTGCATTGCTATAAATATTTTAATGAGGAGAGACGTGTTAATGTCCGAAGCGCGACAGATAACGACCGTAACAGATAACACGACTAGGGCTGCTGAGATGCGGGACTATCGATATACATTACCGAAATATTCCACTACAGAATTATTTGTACATATTCTCATCCCTTTTAATTTCCAAAACAAAAACAAACATTAATAATACAATAATAAAAAAAGCACTAGTGTGAATATGACTGCTGTTTAAACTATACGAATTAAATCATAAAGAGTCGCATAAAAATAACCTCTAATTTAAATATCTACATAATATACGAATAAGAAACTAAATAAAATATTTTATATTCAAATTTAAATATTAATTAGCATAACTTGTAAAGAAGCGTATACATTTGCGCACAAATAATCAATTTCAAAATCTCCTGTCACTAAAATGATAAATAAAATATTTTACACAATTATAATTGTACGAAAATGTACAATTAGTCTTTGTTTTTTGTCGATAGAGATCTTATCGTAACCCTTCCCTACTGCACTGGGCATTCAATTAAGTTGTTGAGTGCTGTTCTCCTTCTCGCTCACGCTTGCTGCATGCCCATCTAGTCTTCTCTATCGCGCAAAGCAACGGAAGCTGTCGTTATGTGGTAATGATTAATGGCGATAGGGGCAGTAAGGGCCGCTGCTGAAGGGTTAACTTTTAACTTTTTTTTATTTAATAGCAATGAAAAGGCAATTAAAGCAACCGTGAGGTGATGGCGCGAAATCGATAGTCTAACGTAATCTTCAAAGTTTTTCTCTCAATGGTTCATGACAGAGTTCTTGAAATCTTTCTACTTACAATACTACTTATTTCGTCTGTAGAAAATACCTTGCGTAGTTTTCTCTTAGTAAGAATAGTTAATTTTAGTATGCGTGCCTTTTTATTTAGAACAAACATTATATGTTCGCTCATTTCTTTGCTATCTAGTGGTCATTTTAATAAATAATAATATCAATGAGTGTTCGCCCACAGTTCGAGATAATAACAAACTCGCTTAAAACCCTAACACGTTATTATATCAACATTTCGAAAAAAGCTCAGCGAACACGCTTCCACCATTATTAATCAAATCTTGCGTCAAAACACTGTGATGTGTTCACTCACCACTACCTAATAACCCTTTTAACACTTACTACATTCGAAATACTACTCTATTCCCTAAACTTAAAGTACATTATAGTTTAATAATTTAAATAAATCATACGACTTTTTAAAATTACAAAAGATTTGATGAAGACAGAAAAATAAACTTTATATGTATTTGAATAAATGTGGTTATTGTTTGACAATTATTAAATCAGTGCAATCAATGCTTTCAATCCATATACAATTAAATATATATTCTATTCCATCGAACTAAGGATGAATTTCGTTTGTTGCAGTTTTAATAAGTTGTAAAGTGATAGTCCATTGTTTCTGTATCAGACGTCATCGTCAAGGTATGAAGACATCGGCCGTCAGAGGGCGAGCCGATAACGCCTGCCTCTTATTAATGCTCCGCTCGTTTTGTTCTGTAGCGTGGTGACAGGCGACAGGCGACAGGCGACAGGCGACAGGACTGAGAGGTCTAAGTGGGTGATACGGCCTGCAGTGGTGCAGAGATGCTTTATCTTATCACTTGACCTTTGGCTCTTACAATACGCATTACGTTCCTTTTCACATAATGCTAAAATTTAAAAATGGTCGTAAAAGTTAAAAAGTATTTATTTATTTTGTTGTTCCTCCTTGAAGTATCGATCAACTTTTATAAAACAGTATTAACTATAAGTAGAAATTAAAATTACAATAATCCTATACTTATGGACGTCTACATAAAGACAAAAATACATTTTCAATCATATTAAGAAAACTTTCGTAAATAGACGTACGCACAACAAATGCTTAATAGAAACAAAACATTTCTTTATGTCTTCTTGAATCACTTTCTATTTACAATGAATAGTTTGACATATTTGTAACATCAGGCACATGTTACGTAATTGTGTAGACAAACAATTAATTCATTAATTATAGTCAATTAAACTCGACGACTCGTAACTAACTAACCAATTTGTAATTTAAAACATCACTCCATTTACCATTAAATGTTAACCCTGCACCGCGCCGTGCCTTGAGCTGTCACATTTGACAGGTGTCAAATTTGGCAGTTGTCAGCGTGACAGCGGCGTGATTGAGCGCTCGGTGATTAATTAGCGAGCGAGTTTGTAATTGATTTGGCTGCTTGTTTTGTTTCAACACGCGACATCAGACGACACAACTAGTGTGTACAAAACGTTAAATATTTGCCGTTTTAATACGCGAATAATCCTAAATGCCTTAGTTATTGGATTATTATAAGAAAAGGAAGTTTGTCGAGGCTAAATAAATAAACAGAATATGTATTCAAGTTGTGAAGATGCGTATTAAATTAGGAAAAAAAAAATCATTTGCACTCTGAAAAACTATCCAAATATGCTTTTTAAATTAACCAAAACTTTTTCAGTTGTCTTTTGTTTGGAATAAATGATCTCCAATATCCCAATGTTCGGTTTATTTTGTGTTAAAAGCATAAATTGCGTGTGCGCCTGATCCCCGGTGGGCTGACGTCGTGTAACAAGGATCTGATTGTTGTCAACTAATCAATAGACAAATGTTGTCTGTGGTTATCGCGCGCGTTATCTCGCGGCTTCTTTGTCTTCTGTAGTGCGCAGTAAAACTATAAAGTAGTCTATGGCCGTGGGAACGCACCCGTGAGATCATTATGAAAACATTAAACATTGTTTATGGACTTGTTAATTATAATATACTTTATAGCGCCATATTGTAGACTAACACAGGCCGTCTACATAGGCTTCAAAACAACTATTGTTGGCAGTTTTTCATGAAAATAAGAACTAAGTAAAGATGTAAAATAAGTGGGCTTATTTTACAGAATTAAAGAAATATACTGCAGAAGAGGCTCGAGTCTTTCCTCTGATAAACTACTTTCGTTTATGACAACGACAATCACTATACACTAATTACTAGATGAACTTAAACACTAGAAAATATTTATCCTCGTCTTATGCCAGTGTGAAGGTAACACTGTTATTTAAAGGTTATGATTTCTTTTAACATGTCCGTTGTGATAAGATTGTACATCAAATAAGCTCCCAAATCTTGAATCACATGATAACGATTCACTTTGGCCTCTTTATCACAGATTGATTGTAATCGAAACTATTATAAAGTTTTAAAAATAAACATAGATAAATTTAAATTAAAAAATATGTTCATTAAATTACATTCCATAAGAAATTAGAATTTAAAGGTAAAAGGTAAAGAAAGGTAAAAGTGAAAAGAAGGCGGTTTAATACTATAACTTATTCAATTAATTAGTATCTGTAAACAACAAAGAACAAGCTAGAAGCGTTCATGTTTTGAAAAGTTAAAAAAAAAATATTTCTTACCGATGTTTTTCATGTTTAAATAAATTTCAATGGGACACTTGTAATGCAAAGAAACAATAGTTAAAAAACACGAAGTAATCATACATACAAAGAGTACAGGTATCATTGTAATGTATACGCACATGTAGATAACATTTCTAGAAAATTACTTTTATTTCAATGTAAATTGTAAATAAATCAAACGCAAATAAATATCAAGTATTGACGTCATAGATAAGATAGCTTGGGTATTTCCTAAGTCGATATCACCGCGCCCTATACACTATCGGATGTCCACCAAATATAATGTTATTATTAAACCATTTAATTTGCTTAAAAATTAAAATGATTTATATTTATTACAAAAATATGACAGTAATTAATGTAGACCGTTAACTGTTTACTTTATTTATGGTTTTAAAAAGCTACTAGCTATAAAATTGAAAAAGGTTTTACTAATCTAACCTTTATTCATGCGGCATTGAGTTTGATAAGAACTATAGTTGAAACTCTTATCTCTATGATTCTACGCATAGTTCAACTAGTAGAACCGAATACGAACCTTGATAAACTATAATAGAATCTATGGTATCATGATATTTTTCCGTTAACCTGAGTTTCTTGCCTAAAGAAGTCCTCCGTTGGGACTGGACACTGACACTCGCTGATATAGATTTTTCGCTTATCCTGACATGACTGTATACTTAATTATTGCGGTTTTTTGCGTGTAAATGAAGATTTGAATCTCTACTAATTATTTTTTTTTAATTTAGAATTCTTTTTTTTAAAACATTCTTGTATCATATCTGCCAGTTATTTTTTTTATAATAACTCAACAAAATGATGTTTATCAACAGATTCCCGGACTATAATTCACAGATAAATAGGTAAATATTCTCCGGTGTTACCCGTGTGTTGGCTGTAGGCATGTCGCCATGCGCTCCCCCGGGAGCAGCGCGCGCTGGGCCCATCCGTCTTGTTCCGACGCCGGACCAACTTTGCTCAGCTAAATTTACCTTAACGTATCTCACGGGATGTGATAGAAAATATTCCAACTACGTAAAATGAAATAAAACATTTTTTATCGTAGATAGTCAGATATACAGAGTTATAATAGTTGTTAGATGTTCTAGACTGTGTCTAGGTTTTGGGTCAAAATAGTGTACGGTTCTGTAGGATAAGTTTGAGTCATATTTTATAACTCGAAAACTACGCAACTGTTCAACATATTGATAATTTCGCATAAAACATAGTTTCGAGTCGAAAGCAAAAGCTTAAGTTGTTATAATACTATGATTTTGTATGTTATCTTTTATATAAAATTTTCGAGACAATGTTATTTAATATACTCAACCGAAACGGATTGACCGATTTTTATGAAATTTTATATGCATATTTATAAGTCTGAGAAACGGTTACTCACACGCGGTGCGAGTCGTGGGCGACAGCTAGTATATATATAATTATAAGTAGGTATATTTTTAGTGATAACAACAATGATTGTAACATCTTAGTTAAGTAGTTAATCTAAATAATTTCCGTTCAAAAGAATTGAATATAATTCCAATTAAGGAAATTATGATTTGTGTAATTTATATGTTGTTATAAATATAAATGTTAGATAATGTCACGTTAGTATAATGTTTTATACAAAAAGTATTATAAGATAAGTCAACGTAATCACAACGTCCCTGCATTAACTTACGTCCAGACGATAATAAAAACGAGACAGTATCCAATACATTATAAAATGGCAGTGTCACCGAAAAATAATATTTCAAAACAGTAAAAAAGGCCCTCAAATGATGCCTGTCAAAAGCCACTGCACATTCAACGGTAAACGAATTAAAAACTTATCCTTTTATGATTGAGTTCAAATTTGTATTGACGTAATATGTTCAGACTGGTCAATTAATACGAAAAAAATTCCCTTGTCTTTCTAATTATGTAGCGATGGAGTCAGTTGACAAGGTGCCGAGATAAACAAATAAGACGAGCGGTGAGGGGACTGGCGGGGAAGGCGC
>NW_013530779.1:318550-337809 GCF_000836235.2 Papilio xuthus | reverse complement strand
GGGGGGGGGGATCGACAAAAAAATCACGCAATGTCAGTGTTTTTATCAAGATCAGAGTGAGCTTTTGGTTTTTAGCCGATATTGATACTTTGCCCATTGACTTGGAACATAACCGTGAAATGATTCACACAATATTGCGCATTTATCTACTATATGAAGAAAAATTTGGATGTTCTACAGACGTCCAAAAATGTCTTATACGTATATGAGTATAATATGAGTACCTACTTTACACTTAGTGAATTAGTTATAAAACTCTTAGGCTATGCAAACTGTTACTGATTGCGTCGATTGGATAATTTAATATTGCCCAATTATAAGAAAAATACCTACCTATGTATACATCCTCCTACTTATTTATCCTAGTAGTGCCCGCGACTTCGTCCGTGTGAAATGCTCTCGGGTAGCATTTTAATTTAAGAAGTTGCTTGCACAGTTTGGGAAATGTAATTATAATACTTTCTAGAAGTTTTACTGCGACATTTTATCTATTTAATTAACATTAGACATGATATTTAATAGAGAAGATTGTCGATGTTTTGTTGCGGTCATCTACAGTTTTGAGTACAAGACGTGGCGGTTGTCGGGACGTCTCGGGATGTCGGTATAGATTAGAATAGAGATGGGTGACGTAGGCGCCGGCGCAGCGCGCCACTCTCACCTTCCATGATTTCATTAGGGTTCCGCAAGATGGCGTTGTACGCCCATGTCACTTTCTTGGATAAGTAATAAACATGCTGTCGCACGCAGAATCATTGAAAATGTCCCTTAGTGTAGATATAGTAGGATAAATCTACAATAAGCACTGTTTAAGACTTTCAGTTCAGAAGTTAGTATTGTCTTACTTCTTACTAATATTATAAATGCGATTGTTTATACAAATGACTGGATAATTGGATGTTTGTTTAAGGTATCTCCGGGACGACAGAACGGATCACACTGAAGTTTCTCACGGATGTAGAACGTAGTCTGGAAGAACACATAACCTACTTATTAAGTTTATTTTTAATACAGCTCATAATTTAATAATTGTACGGAATCTTATTAGAAATATGGATATCAATTTGATGTTAACGTCAATTTAACTTATGAATGTAACTCGATCTTATGGCTGTGAGGTTTTTTTGACAGACTTGTCCATGTGAGGTGGTCGTGCTGACACTATGGCTCGTGAGGTCTCGGCTCCGGGTTCAATTCCAAATGCGGCTTGCGGTCTTGTAGCTGTCCGTTTGTAACCGAGGTAAACCGTATGATATACATTTTTTTGTTAGTTGGTTCGCCCGCGACTCCGTCTGCGCGGTATTAAAAAAAACTTAATTAGCCTATGTGTTGTTCCAGACTACGTTCTAGAGATACTTTCAAACAAACATCCACCGATATACCATAAAGTATTAAGATCATCATCAAGCTGAGTGCAAATATCTGTCTGTTTGATAAAGCTCGGAGACATCGGAATGCGGTCGCCGCTCCCTCGGGGATGCTTCCACTCCTCGGGGAATACATGACCAGGTAACACTAAACAAACTTTATAATGCATTTATATAGAATTATGTACAACTTTGATACTTAACGCTTTGCAATAGAGTTGATTATACCTGATTGCGGTTTGTTGTATGTATTGTTTAATTGGTAATAGTAGGTAGATTTGTCATTGTATTGGCCACGCGCTCCCAGTCGGAGGTCCCGGCTTAGCGAATGGTTCCCGGGAATTTGCGCGCCCCCACTGATTCAGTCATCCACCCACTGCGCACTCTATGTAGTGCTCTTGACCTGCTGCCGTGAGAGAATTAAAAAAAAATATCTGTCATTTACTTACCGTAGGTTTCTAAGACCATCATTACCTTATCATTTCTCTAGCACTATGCAGTTTATATAAACTACAGCTCTAGTTAACGTCAGAACCTCGGTGCAAATAATTACTACATATATAATGCCAAAAGTAAAAAGAGTATTAAAAGCTAAGGATACATTTCAGGTAATATGTCATTAAGAGTTTCGTGATGTGCGCCTGCGCGTCGCCTCGTCGCACGAAAACACAGCGAGCCTTTCCAAATCAATGAACGATTCAAACATATATTCAAAGATACTCAAACTTTTCTCAAAACATCCTAATACCGGTAGTCATAAATCGAACTAAACTACGACAGCACACTAGCGCTGTCCTGTCAACATTAAAAAAGTGTCACAAGGTCCTTTTCTTACTGTATCTGTCGTATCAAGTTTTTTCTTTGACCATACAGGTTTTACTGATTTCCTGACAGAACTAACTGTAGCAGCTCCACTCTCAAAGGGTCATATAGCCTGCGAGTTTCGACGATTTAAGTTGCCTTAGGTACGAAGGCTTTATAGTGACAGTTTATAACAAGATACTCGTTCCTGATTGGGAAGAGAATTTAACTCTTTGTACATAAATTTGGCTGGCGTGCTGTTAGTTTTTAAATTGTTGGCGACAGTTTGAGTATCGCTGCGTGGTCCAGCGGAGCGCGCGACATGTTGCCTTGCTGTTGTGTTGTGTTGTGACAGCGCGCCAGGACACCGTCTTTATTTTAACAATATAATACAATCATAAAGTCCGTCTGTTTGGCTTCGCAGAACTTGACACTACAGGTTTGTTAGTATTGTCAAATTGTTTACATATTATTCATTGATGTTTAATATAAAATAACAATTTTGTGAATCATTTTCTGCGCTGATATTTTGGCAATTTTATGACAAAAAATAATTCTAAAATTCCACCTATTAGCGTATTTAATTATTTCCATTATATTTATATACTTACTCGTATACTATGTATAACATCCCCCAAAAATATCGTCATACAGATAATAATATAAAGATAAATTGATTAATTAATAATAAATTATGATAACTGTGACAGCGGATATCGTCGATAACAATAACCGGCTTAGCGCTTACTTACATATCTCATACAGACCGATTCGCAAGCTATGATTTTTTTATATTGTATCACATATTTAATATTTACATGTAAATAACCAGTTTGTTATAAAAAATATAATATGTTTGTATCATATAAACGTATGTTGTAGCGATGTTATAAAAGATACAAAATAATATAATATGTTAGACAATAATTCTTGTACGGCAACGCCATCTTTAACAGTGGTAGAGTCCGCTTAACCTCTTCGCAAGAATTGTCCCGGCTCGCCCGGTGAAATATCACAACCACACAGATGACAGGCGTCAAGTGGAAGCAATTCTGCGTTTCGTCTGATGAGTGTGCGTCCCGGAGGCCTAATTTAGTCCTCTTTCCCTTTCCACTCTTTTTTTTATAAGGAAAGGATGGGAAGTGGAAGTGGGAGTGGGAAATTTTCTTTCTGTGCATTCTATCCTTCGTCGATAAAAGATAGGCAACCCATATGCAATTGCGTATGGGTTGCCTATATATTGCTATGGGCAACAGTCACTTCGCTATTTCAGCGATTTCAAGTGGCCGCTCGCTCGTTTGTCACCTTATGATATAAAAAAAAATACTTTTTATATTCTTTGCCGGTAAAATGCATGCCGCTTGTATGGAAAAAATATGACATAGTTGACTAGTTACAAACAAAATTATTTAATATCACAATACAAGATGAGACTGCAAATAAAATGTTTAACTCTTTTAGGTTTAAATAATTGCTGTTATCTTTTTGTTAGGTGTTTGATTAAACAATGGTTGAGTTTGTAACATTTGCATATAATAATTAATAAAAGGGTTAGTAAGTTTGGGAATATTTTTCTCTATTTAACGCATTTCTCGCTTGCAAGTTGTATGTTTTCAAAACTCTCTGCTGATTACTGATCTCACTGCTGATTTAAACCCACAAGAATCACCACCATTAAGCGATTGGTTAACTGAGTTCAGTTAAAATAAAATCGTAAGTCTTCGGACATAATTCTCTCTTTTGTTTCTAGGCACAATACCTTTTTAACAAATTAAAAAAATGGTATTAAGTATTTCCATCATTTTATTTCCATTCAAAATGACGTGAGTACAATTATACTTTAAAATAAAAAAAATAATACAAAGTACAAAAATACAAAAACACATCGTTGCTTCTTTAAATTATTTCAAGGAGTTTATTTTGATAAATATTAAAATATAGTATTAGTTACAATGAAGATTTCTGAAGACTCTGGCAACTCCAATGGGTGAAAGTTGCGTTTAAAAATTATAAAAATGTTATTAATTTCATATCTTTAATTACTAAATTCATTAAACTCTTAATTTCTTTTTGCGGCACATTTTGTAAAGGCGCTTATAATTTTATAAGCAATATAAAGTAAAATTGGTAAAATTACGGTTTACAATACAAATAACGGCAATTGTATACTTTTAGAAATAATTTGTTACAATTTCTTACAACATATTATATCAGAATTGACTACATTTAGAACACATGTTTAGATCATAACGGGATTAGATTCAAACATGGGAAAGTATAATTTAAATAAATTATCAAGTATGGCAAGATTTCACTAAGATTAAATGAAAACTGAGATAATATTAAAAATGATTAAAACAAGAATATTCGTCTATATACAAATTGTCAGTTGTGTTCTCTTATTAATTTTTCAAATAACAAACTTCTCACTTTATCATCACTCAATGACCAAGACTAAGTAATCATTAAGCTGCTCTGAGTGTGAATTGCATTTTAATTACTTTTAATACAGCTTATAAAATGTATGAAAGTTGACAATGTATTATTTGGTTATGCGTTTGGTTGTAACGCGACAGAGGTTGTATGTTGTTGTTACTAGATGGCGCTGACAGGTCTCGCTCGGTTGCGGTCCGTGTAATGCACAGTGCGCTGTTTGCCGTCCGCGCCTGTGAACGTGTAGTAGCCTCGCATGGAACCCTCAACGCGGGAGTCGTGATGGTCGTGCTCGTCGCGATGTGGCCACGTGTTCTGCAAAAAGCAATTTATGGTTAATTTTGTACACTATGTAAATTAAAAAAATAAAATACTAGCATGTTATTCGCAATTTATAATTTCTTATAACATTACGTTTTAGGCTCGTCTTAGCTGTATCTTGTAAGATAAAAGATAGTGTTTATGAAAATACATAGTCAAATCGAACCCACGACCATGTTTTCGATAATCCGTACTTTAAACCATTAAGCTATTGGTGCTTCATTGTACGTATTTAGAAAAAAAAATATTCGTGACGCTTCATTACTGACCTATAGTAGAGAAACAGCACGAAAAACAAGCGTAAGTGTACATGCATGTATGAATGTAGAAGGAAACGAAACAAAATGTATGTCTGTATATTATAATTCAATCTGCGGCATAACAAAGCGTACGCATGTTGTGTAACTGTGTAAATACGTGACGACAAGTTCACAAACAAGGCCAATGTGTATATGTCATTCAAACTTTATAACTGCGCGCAGTTTAACAAGACGTTATCAGTGACCGAGTACTCATTGTTTGCCAATAGACATTTACAGCTTCACCTGGCTCGAAGAGGCCGGCTGCAGCCGGCGCCTAGCCTAAACTTTGTAAATAAAGGAGCTATACAATCATAAATATTATAGCAATTTATTGGACGTAAAGAAATGCAAGAGCGGGACACAACTAGCCCACGCTTTCCTTCAATCGCGGTGAATCCCGCAACTGAGATGGCATACGCTAACACCTACGAACTGCTATAAAGTTTGAATATTGTTATGCTCTGCGCCCGCGCACGTTGCGAGGGAAATTGAGCGAATTACGTAAGTAGCGGTTACGACGCACACTGAACGAATGATTGTCCGAAATTTTGAATTCATTGTTTATATTTTTTTTTGTTCTAATTAGCGTAAGAAAAAAAGATAAGAATGGAAAACTGAAGAAAAAACTGACAAATTCCATTTTCTGTATAATTTACTTTATAATTTCTATCAAAATTGCAATTAAGAAAGATATAAGTTCTCCGGAAGATTTATAAATGTAATTAAGTTTTTTTAATTCTGCGCGGATGGAGTCGCGGGCGATAGCTAGTAATTAATAAGTTCGAGGTTTAGTTTGCGTTTGTAAATAACATTGTAATTGAGCAATGAGCACACCTTGCGTTGCGTATCCCCGACGGCCGTGAATTTGTTTCGATGGTGCAAGTGAAGGCTTCCCATGAGCCTACGTACTCTGAGAAGAATGTTCATTACGCTCTAATTAACATGTTTACCATCAACTTTAAACCTTCTACAGTTTAAATTCAAAATAATTCAATTATAAGTGGTTAGTAATATTTTTTCTATCCTTAGTAATCACCATTTTTAGTAAATTTATCATTTTATCTTGCCATTTTACTTATTTGTGTAGTCAACTTTGCAAAACCATAATTTACTAATCATTGCTTCTGAGACAAAAATCTCTGCACAAAACATATTGTCATATCTGTCGGGATCTTTTTGAAATCAGAGATAACAATTTGTTTTAAACACGGATTCTAGTCTCAGAAATCGACGGTAAATAATATTAACATATAATACTTGAAGTGGACAAACTTTCACTGACGCTATCCTCAGCCTGTCTCCAACACATTAAAGTATTATGTTTGATAACTTTCTCCTCGCGCTAACGCCCTGCTTTAGCACTAATATTTATATTACTATTGAAATTTTCCTTTTATACTAGACAATTTGTAAACAATATACTGTTATTTATAAATACACTAGTTTTCGCTCGCGATTCCGTCTACCCGTTCTATATTTGTCAAATTCCAGCGAGATCTATGCAGCCTTTCGGGAGATATCTTCCAACAAACAACTAACATCCATCCATCCAAACATTCGCATTTATAATATTAGTGAGATTTAAACCTTACCTAATTAAAATTACTAAAAGGAATGCCACACCATGGCCTGCAACATCCAATCATTAGAAAACAGTTTCGGTTGCAGACACGCTCTGATAAATTGGACCACTATTCTTAAATACTTTGTATACTTATGTTCTTAACTTTAGTTTCCACTGACGAAACACTTGAACAAAAACATATAGATACCCCGCCTTTTCTTTAAAAAAAATGAGATAGCAATATATTTTTGTATAATTGTTTTGTCATGGGAAACACACACTAAAAGGAGGGTCATGCAAAGTATGCTAAAGTTGCGGCACTGCGTAGATGAACAAAGTTAAAGTAAGTGAAGGTCATGCGAATTCAAATTGTTAATCTCTTTCACACTATCTTGTTTAATTCGTCTTTTTAATATTAAATTTAAATTGTGGTATTTTCAAATAACGACTTTAGAGTTACAAAATAAAATATGCATTTATATTTCTACTACCTGTCGCCCGCGACTCTGTTCGCGCGGAATTAAAAAAGTGTGTTCTTCCAAACTATGTTCAACATCTATGACAAATTTCAGCAAGATACGTTTAGCCGTGCAGGAGATATCCTTCAAAAAAACATCTAAACATTCGCATTTATAATATTAGTAAGATATAAGATAGAATATAGAAGATAAGTTACTATATAAAGGTTTTTTGAGTAACAATCTGTGTAGTTTAACTTAATCTCATTATCTTTGATGTAGAGAATAAATTGCAAAATATTAAATGCACATTATGACCTAGAACTTTTCAAAAATTGTATCGTAATATTTATGACATGTTCGTAATTTTTAAAACGGATCTATCTATTTAAAAAGAAAAAAGAAACTACATATTTAATTATAGCTTAACAATATCCTTATATGCAAAAAAAAACACGTTACAGAAATGAACCCGGAACCTTTCACGCGAGTACAAAATTCGCTTCTGTCAGGGTCACGTGTTTCAAACCGCTCTAATATCAGGAATGACAATTAAATGTGCCCGCGCTGTGCAAAATATGTCATAAGTATGCTCTAGTACTATTGCGCCCAAAGTGATAACTGAATTTAAAAACTTATTAAACCACTTTACTACAATTTAATATTATTAAAATACGAGTAGCGGATTTAATGGTTACTTTTGTCTTCTCCTGAATACCACTAATATTATAAATGCGAATGTTTATATAGATAGATGTTTTTAAGAAGGTATCTCCAGTACAGCTGTATGGATCTTGATGAAATTTCGCATAGATGAATAAAACAGTCTGGAAGTTCTTCCAGACTGTTCAGTATCTGTTCAGATAGGCTACTAATTAAGTTATTCTTTAATTCAACGCGGACAAATTCAACGACAGCTAGTATTATTATGTATTTTTGATATATTTTGTTATATACTGAGTTATTATATTATTTTAATGAGCTATGATATGTGAAACTTTTAAAAGAAATGTTTTTACTTTCACTATCTTTCAATGTAAGTATATTACCTTGACATCAATGTACGGAAAATTTAATTACGTCATGATATTTTTGCAAAAACAAAAAGTTACATTATAACCGTGAGCGGAGTCAAAATTTTGCAAAAATACGCACTTAATTTACATTTTAGTGATAATATGTGCAAAATTATTTACATTAAAAAACAACTTCCCCACTTAGTAATCCAATTAGTTTTATTATCAATGTTATATGTAACCAAACTATAAAGATGACCTGTCTATAAAATAAAAAAAAAATGTTTATTTCCGAGGAGCTATGATTTAAAAAATATAGCAATGTTTTATTATTATTTTTGGGCATGATTGTACAATAATAGTAATAATGATTGTATTCGATTGTACTTAAGGTGCATAGATATCACACAAAAAGGATATTAATAAATACTTAAGCATACGACAGCCGCTGATATTGGCTATTTGATATTTATCACCTCGATCATTTTCAAAAATATATGAAACATAAAAACATTAAAGTTCCGTTTTTTTCCTATGAGGTACAGAACCCTAAAAAGCATTATAATTACACAGATTCTATTTAATATAGACTATATATTTGTTATACTAAAACAAAACAATGTATGAGATTGCAGTGACCTTTACAAATTCCAGCATCTCAATGCGTCTCAGTGCGGGGCTGCAGGGCACGCCTCGAGACTTACAAACTTTGAATGATTGTTGCTCTGACCTCTCACAACACTGCACGATTTGACACTGTATTGAAGCCATGATCATCAAATTGTCATAAATCATTGTCACATAAGTTAGCTGTCGCCTGCGACTTTGTCCGCACCGAATTAAAAAATGATTAATGTATATGTCTTCTTCCAGGCTATGTTCTATGTTTGCTACATTTCAACAAGATTAGTCGAGGCGTTCCAGAGATATCTTCTAACATGCATCCAAACTTTATTATTTATAATATTAGAAAGAATAATGTCATATGTTTAATAGTTTTTGAAGCGCCTTACTATAGAATTATAATGTTATGTTTCGAAACATGTTTTATCATTCTCACTACGAAATACAAGCTTGATTATATCTCATCAATCACATTTATCAATTGCAGATTGTGAGAAAATCGCAATATATGTTTAGCAGTTGTGTTATTGTTAATAGATATAATTTCTCTGTTTGTCGCGAGTCGCCGACTCATTGTAGATCGCACTGCTTTCCATTGTTCTTATATTCTCTCCAACAACAGACTATTGTTACGCGGGAACTTGTAACAAGGTTCAAAGAAATCGGCCACGTAATTATTTAAAACATATTAGTGTTTTGTCTGGACATTATTGATATATAGGTCAATGAAAGTGGTCAATAGTAATTCTAACAAAAGAATTAATGACAATATAATCACACCCGTAGCACAAAGTGATAGGCAGAGTCCATGGACTTTCATTTGGTGCGATCCTGAACCACAACTCTTGCCTCTTCAACATCATAAGTTCAATGTATTTTAAAGTACTAATAGGCATTATTTTATTGACAAACTAAAAAATTTGCTGTTATGAATTCACAAATACATTTTACTATAAAGTAATTATTTTGTTTAAAGGAAATAACAATTAAGGTCAAAATAATAATAACAGTTAAAAAAACCGAAATGATAAGTCATTGAAAGATGACTGACATTCAAAAGCGAAAGTATATCAGAGAGAGTCATGTGACACGGTGCTACAATCATGGCGGGTTGAGACAATACCTGTTATAGATGTAGTTTGGACTAACTGTCGCCCGCGACTCCGTGCACTAGTTATGAAATTAACAAAAAAAAACAACTTAATAAGTAGCCTATGTGTTGTTCCACACTATGTTCTACGTCTATGCCAAATTTCAGAGTGATCAATGCAGCCATTCTGGAGATACCTTCAAACAAACATCCGTCTAATCACCCATCCATCCCTCTAAACACTCGCATTTATAATATTAGTAAGATAGTAAAGTTCAAGTTAAATGTCGATAGTAATTGTAAAATGATGAAGCAAAACTAATACCAAATCCTAAATGTTAACGATAACGATGGTAAACTAATTTGAATTTAATAAACTTCTGAGTTTATGATACATTGAAATCATCTTTAACAAAAAATTATTTCTTTACTAGCTGTTGCCCGCTTCAAACTAAAAAATAGTAGTCTGAGTTTTTCTACATCTATGCTAAATTTCATCAAGGTCCGTTGAGTCTTAGGAGTTCTTCATGTGTGAAGAAGTTGACTGGTTTCTCGTTTAGAATATTAAAGACATGCTTTGTTAAGTATGTAAGTCGTGTACTCACCCTATGTCCATAGCTATACGAGTGTTGGGGGTTGCTTTCATACTGGCTCTGCGCGGGGATGAACTTCGTGAGGTATGGGTAGTAGTTGGGGACGGGCAGAGAGTTCACCTGCCCCACCTGTCCAGGGATGTGGATATCTTCCAGTTTGTATAAGTTTTGTGGTCGTTCCCTCGGTTTTACTGAGTTTATATTGCTTACTGAGATTCCTCTTAAGTCGTAAATACCCATGTTAGTTCTCGGGTCGTGGTACAGCACCTGATTGTTGTGCCAGGGCTGCTTCTTCAGTACGATCGGCGCTATGGTCGGAATATTCCTATACCCCGTGTACTCCGCAACGCTTTTGGGGAGTTCGCGTATTGCTTGACTAGGATTATATCTTTCGTAGTCTTTAGGTGTGTTGATAAGTCTTAAGATGGCTTTCATTCGTTCACTTTCCGGTAGTTTGGTGTCCGGATCGTCGATGTAGCTAACAAGGGCTTCTTCTAGAGTGCTGTATGTGTTGTAAGCTGACTCCGGACCCTTCGCCCCGGGCCCTGTGTCGTCGTAGTTGTTTTCTATGGCAAATCTGATCTGCGACTCGGAGGCCGCAGAGTAACTTGGTATGGTTAGTCTGTCTCGCAGTGAGTTGGCACTTGTTGCTAGACACAGGACTAGAGGGATCTGCGAACAAATATGCAAATGTTTTACAATTACAGTGTAAAAAAAAGAAAATGTCCTTTCGAGGCGAAGTGCATTAAAGTGCAAATTTTATTACTTAGTTAAAACATAATTAGGTATTTAACGTTTACTTCAATTGAATTTAATATTTGTCAGTTGATCTTTTTGTATGCCTAAATGTGTACAGATTTACCATATTAAACCAAATGTAGCCATTCAAGAATGAAACTGGGTCATTTACATTTTACACATCATCTAATATGAAAACACACAATGTCGTAGTATAATTCTAAACACTAACAAGTTTCATATTTACCAATATAATAAAATAGACCAAACGTATTCCGTATAATTTCCATGAGGTCATTGTCCTCGATCCTTGGTCCATCAAACTCGAATTATTTCAGGAAACATGACGTTTATAACGCTTGGATTTTATGATGTAAGTCCAAACATCCGAAATACTGCTTTCTCACGTACCGAAAAACTCAAGCAGTCACACACAAGAAGCAGTGCGTAAACTAACAAAAAAACGTGTTACGTAACTTCACGCAACAGGGTCTATTAGCATTACGTTTCGTAAAACGCGTTAATTGTAGCATCGCTAATTTTTAACGGCAACGTTATTAGCGCGTAACGTATCGGCTACTTATATGTAACTTTTTAAATAATATATACAATGTATTAAATATCATTTGCAAGTTAATGAAACGGAACGGCTACTGGTTCACATACTATGTTATGTTAGGAAGAAAATCCGAAAATGAGCCTGTGCACTCATCACTAGACTTACTAAAATGTCGACGTTTGTGTTCCCTCACTATTTATTCTGACACTGGACTTTGTAACGAAAGCACGTCATTCACGCCAAAGGATTCTAATTATTAATGTCTAAATATACATAGAAAACTGTCACTTTGCAACAGAGATTTTGAGAGAAGGCAAAAGATGTGAAGATGTTAAAATTATTATAGATATAATATAATAGATCGCATATAAAAGTATTTTTATATGCGATCTAAAAACCACCACGATTTATTATACCTGTTGGTTATTTATAATTAAAAAGTACACGGTAATAAATTTGAAGAAAACTGATACAAACTCGGAAATGCGACAAAACGCGAAAGTCACATAGTAGTAAAGTTCAAGTGACTTTCTACTACGCGCTCCTACGAGGTTACGTCAGGCAACCTTGACATTGGTGACGCGACCTTCAGTCATCTTTTTGTGACGTTCCACGTAGAGTAGTTGTTACAAAAGCTGCAACCTAATTAAAGTGTCAATATTTATGTAAAAACGAGATCAACATATAATCTGTATGAATAGAAAGTGACAGCACATCAATCCAGTTTTATGACACAAATTGCGTCATTGATTCACATAATAAAAATATTAACTTGCTTAAACCCACATAGATGCCTAATATTTATACTGGCTGGAAAAATAATTTTATAAGAAATAAACAAAATTTTTGAACTTTAACGGCAACACTCAGAGTTCATTTGTTACTTAAAGAGTTCCTTAGTCAAAAATTTTACTAAATCTACACTTGGACCATCCTTTTGTAAGCAATAAACAATAGAGAGATAAAAGATGGAAACGGAATCAGATTTTGGCAATTGTCAATGTGTTATTATGAAATATCTGATGGGTTTCCATTGTGGATACAAAACACGATGTAGACAATCATAAGCGTTCTATAAAATAATTATATTAGATTCGAATTTAAACTGTTAAAATGTTAAGAGTGCAAGAGAAGTAAATCTTTTTACTTGTTTTAATAAGTGAAATGGACTATGTTGCCTTTACATAAATAATAATTAATATTTTAAATTTAGATATAAACAAACCATATTATATAATTTATAAAACAAAAAGTAAACATAATGTATAATGGCCAGTTATTTCTGATTAGACTAGCAAATTATTTGTCTATGAAATTGTTTATTTTTAATTTTCTAATATTATTTTTAAATGCGATCAACATATTATAAATTATTAATTCAAAATATTATAACATAAAAATAAAACCACTTTACAATCTTCTTGCGATATTACATTAGTAAAAAATAGTACTTACAATAATCGGTAACATTTTGCTTGTAACACACGCGTACTATGAAACAACAATACGTTGAGTACAGTAACCAGTACAGGCGACGGCGCTCGATGGTAGCTGGTCGTCGAATGACTGCCGTACACCGCACACCTGCTACCAATGGTGGTCAGTGGTCGTGGTTCATTGCTGTTTAACATGGTAGAGAGACGTATCATTTTTATGTTCGACTTATTACCAAAAAGAAAACAAAGAACGAAACTGATAAGAGTGAGTTAACCTAAAAAATACAATAAGTATGGATGTCCAAAATGCTTAGTAAATCATCTATAGAATTCATTATTCTGCAATGTTATAATTCCACGATTATTAGCGCTAACTTTGGACTTATTTATTTAATTAAATTAGACCTTCCTACCTTTTAATCTTAGATTTTAGGGAAAAGTATCTGTCCGCATTACATCTTTTTTTTATCTGTATTTAATCTGTACTTAATTTAATATTTTTTCACACATCAAAGATGTTCTAATTTAAAACCTATATTAAATATAGCCATGTAATTAATGACCGAGACGTTAATATTAATTACGTTATATTTAAGTTATGTTTCTTATATGTAGAAACTAACTTTTTACTAATCAAATATTTCTAATGCGTATACGGAAATTGCGATAAAAATGAATCGATAAATCAATTGGCGAATCGTTTCCTATCCGATGTGCGAAATTTCCGCGAGTTGTATAACGTCTTTGGGTATTTATTATCTCAATATCTGTATGTATATCATGTTGTGATTGGGACGGTGTTATGCAACATTGCGTAAAGAATAGTAAACAAATTGTTTTTATTTAAAAGTATAAACAACTTGTTTATTTGTTATATGGGAGAGTAATTAAATATTACGTGACATCTTAAATATTATTTATAATATAACATGAAATATTTTCATAAATTTTCGTATGAATTTTATGAGTTTTACCATCTCTGATAGGATGCTTTGTATGATGTATGTGTTTATGGTCAAGGAGATTGTACGTATGTCAATTTTATTTTGTTACATCCTGTAGCTTAAAGTGCTGAAACGACGTCAAACGTTATGTTCCTTCTTATTCATATAAAACAAATTATTTTATTAGTAATATATCAGTCAAATTGTAATTCGAAACTGCAACAGTCAGACTGTAACGGTCCAGTAATAAGTTGTAATTATATTTACAAATATGTTTATACCACGGTTGACTTCGTCGGCTCCTCAGTGATCGGTTACAAACATGATGAAACTCATACAAGACATGTTATAATCGTATGCTATTTGCACTCAACAAAATGATTAAATTAACATGAAAAAAAATAGTTCAAAATGACAAATAGCTACTTTGTTATAAATGTGAAAAGTGACTGAGGAAAAACTGAGGTTTTACGGGACGTCAAATTGAACACTAGGTGAAATTTCTCTATAGTCCTAAAGGACAGTGCTGAAGCGTTTCGTACTAACCTATAGTAACGTAATATATCTTGAGTCTGCTTAGATGTTTAATAAACACGTAATTAAATTATTCAAGTCAACTTTTGTTTTAGGCTGTCCCTGACACGCCGACGGCACTTATAAGTTATTTTTTTAATATGCGTATTTATATTAAATACGCATAATTTTGTTGTCGTTATACAATTATTTCTATAACCCGTACCATATTTAAACACACTTCTCTTTGTCACAGTGTAAGTAATAACAGTAGACGAAACATTATTATGACGAAAGTAGGCACATACTTTGTTAAGATTTAATTTTTCAAGAAAAATGTTAGACTATCTATAAGAACGCTCACATGCTGAATTGACCAAAACATTAATCTTAATTGGTCGACGTCAGTAACAGTTCTATCAAAATTAGTTAACTGCTACAATAAATTGTATTATTAACAAAATGGTATTTTGATAAAAAAAATTAGAAACAAAATTAGAAGACAACGAAACTTGTAAATAGTATTTTGAATAACTCCGTTGATTATTTCCACTGGTCCTATTATTAAAAGCTAAGTTGTTCTACTGACTTTATTACACTGGGGTACATTTCCGCGGAAGTTGTCTTTTGCCGTATCGCTACATTATTTTGCGTGTTTAAAGGCCCCAGTGCTACGGGTTAATTAGAAGTATATAATGGAATTAAGTAACCAGAGTAGAAATCGTATATAATTAGGTAAATTAGTTGTTTAGAGGTTGCAAGGTAAAGTCACTTAAAATTCATAACTATTATAAAATTCTTTAACAAACAACCTCAATAGTATAGCGGTTAAAGTATCTGGCTGATAAATCGAGGGTCCTAGTTGTAGTGCATATTAAAAAAAAATACAGTTTTTGATATTTATTTACATATTTAAACATAATGGACCTCTCAATATATAAACCTTGTCAAAAAATAACGGCCTTTCAACTAATAAACCTAAACTTACTTTTAAATTAAGCAGTACAGTCAGTTGCATAAATATGTAAACATTTATAACTCTTCAGAAACTTACATGTGTCTTATGTTTTAAAAATATATATAGTAATCTGTCCGTATTCTTCCAACCATAAATACATATACGTATTTTTATAACCGAAACCCTTTATAAATTTCTAAAGTTTTGTAAATTTTTACATATTTATGTAGCTGACTGTACAATTTACTCGGGAACAGGATTACTTTTTATTACGCATTGAATATTATCTTGCATCTATTTTTGTGTTCTAGGTATTAATATTAATTTCAATCATTTCAAACTTGATTGAATGTAGCATTTTAAACTTTACCACACTAAAAATAAGAATCAAATTCCTTCATCAAGCTATAAAGAGATTGTTTTATAAGTGTAGTTAAGACAATTATCATTTATTTAACTTACACCTAAAGGCTTTAATACTATAATTATATATTTAGTCTGCAAGGATAATAAGTCGAGACCTTGTTATATTAAAAGCTTTTGTTTAGATATATTAACGATAAAGACAATAAACACGTTAAGTTACAAAAAGCTCTCAAGTTAAATTATCTGGAAATTCTCAATTAGAAAAGGTGCATTTTATAAAATTGATGTTTTTTTTTTTAATTTGGAAACTTTTCCAGAAATTGACGAAATTTGTTATAATTACAAGCACTTCTTTTTTATTATTCAAAGAGAACGAGAGGAACTATGTATTATAGTTTATAGTTTATAAATTCACTGCAATAATAAACGCTTATAATCCATGAAATTAATACTTCCTGATTCGGATATTCAAGTTGAATCTAAATTTCTACTTTTGTTAAGAACTGTATTGTAATTTTTTCATCTTTTAATTTGACCATACAAAAATATTGTAAAAGAAACCATAAAATCCTATAAACATTCAAACAAGTTAATACAATCCGTAGTATAATTACGTGCGACCAATTATATGTTAATTGTTTCGAATGGATTAGAATCGCAAGTCAAAGCTACGACACGAGGTAACATTGGTTAAACAATTAAAGTCTCCTTGAACACATATTATATATATGTATATTTCAATGGTATACGACTTGTATGTCAAATTAATATTACCAATTTGTTAGGGCTATTGGAAATCTGCATAATGTTTGTAGAAGTATTGGTAATGATCGGAAACCTTTTTTCAGATGACGATTAACTAATCAATCACTTAAGTACTGCTTAGTGTAGTCATTTGGTAATTTAAACAGTCTCTTGGTATGTCAATTTAGTACGCGTAATCTGAGCTAAGCTACTTTGTGTTGTACAAATGTTGTAAGCACAATAAATTATAGATTTTTTTTATATCATAAGGTGGCAAACGAGCGAGCGGCTATCTGAAATCGCTGAAATAGCGAAGTGACCGTTGCACATAGACATACGCAATTGCAAATGCGTTGCCTGCCTACCTTTAATCGACGGAGGAAAGGATGCACAGAAAGAAAATATTTCCATGCATCCCCTCATCCGAAAAATCCACCTTTACTTCCAATCCTTTCCTTATGAGAAAAAGGTGGGAAGGGATAGAGGACTAAATTAGGCCTCCGGGACCCAAATAGACTTATTACCAGGACACTAGTCGCGAATTACTTGATAAATTTGATATTTAGAATGTTGAATCATGTTAACATTTTGTGTAACAATTTAAAAAAAAATATATAGTACTAGTTGTCGCCCGCGACTTCGTTCAACATTTATAATATTATTAAAATAGGCTTGGAGGTTGTTTATCGTAATAGGAAGTTGCGTTATTTCATGGTGGCATGATATTTAATAACAATTAACAAGTTGCGATCAAAATTAACCTTCAAAATTAGTTATACTCATTTATTTAAATCCTATACGATATATTAACAAGGTCATTTGTATGTATTATAATGCGATGTTAATTAATTTAATTAAGTTTATTTCATTAAAATATTTACAAACATATTATAATTATATTTATGTAAATAATAAACACTTCCGATTCCACCTGTAAAGAATCAAAATCTTACGAAAGTAGACTTCAATAGGTAACGCCAGAACTTTAGATTGTAATGGGTAGAAATTTAAATTCTCTAGCCATAATTTTTGCGTACATTTTTTAAAGATGCAACTGTCAGTCTTTTATGTATGTATATTACGTATGTTATATTTAAAGTTAAACGCAGATATCCATATTTAACTCGATTAAATAATTAGGCGTGAAAGTTTATTTTTAACGAACAGTTTAATTCCTTCGTAAATATTAACGACACACGTGGCCGTGAGGTGTCGCTAGGTGAGCTGGAATACAAATAATGACTTCATGATTTATTGCTTATAAAACTTTTCAATGAACTTGTAATTATTTGAAAAAAAAAAACTTTTGACTGTAGTAAAGTGATTGATCTAGTTCACCTTCATATATAGACATAAAGTACTACTAGATCTAATGTCTAGGAGATTCGGACTATAACATATTTAAATATATCTAGATAAACCGCTTAAGTATTATACTAATGTATAATATGTAACATATAAATGCTTGATATTTGATTTGGCACATAGACAACAAGAGTATTCTTCTGAGCGACGTGCCAACTGAAATGCCTGGTTTTGGTAAACATGGTCGAAACTTTTGCAACATCTTAATACGCGTGTGTTATTTTTAAGGGAAATATCGCTAATTCCGGTGCTGGCTGCCGGCCGTGGGGATGACTGCGGGGGTTGGCTGCGGGGTGCGGGAGCGGGGAGGGGAGGTCCGATCCATCACCGACGCTGTCACATGCCATTAGCCAGGCCTACGGAGTACGGCGCACAGAAAGTACGGTCTGGACGTTTGTAATTGTAGATTTTGCTTCAAAAATATATAAAAGAATCCTACTATACCTATCTCTATAATGTTTATAAACAATTAATTAATATCATAGACATTCGTAGATATTCAAGTAAAGTATAATAAACTAAGATTCGTTTGCTTTTATAGTTATTTTGTATAACCAACTGCCACATTGTTGTGATTATGAACTAAGTAGACACTTGAAAGTTACAATGGATAATTGAAATAACAATTATTGTTATATTTAATAATATCGCCACAATGGTAAAGTCGGTCGATATTGTGGGTACTAAAAATTGTATGTATATTTAAGTTATTCCTAACATTTTTATTATTTTTAAAATATATGAATCGCTACTGCCCGTACTTTCGCTGAGCTATGTCTACCAGATATTTCTCACAAATAATCGCGTAAACGGTAAATATCTACATCAAAACCGATGCTAGCTAACTTCAGTATTATGTAATATACATACATACGTCCGCTCATTCGTATATGTACCTACAATATGCCTAGCATTGGATATGATACAAACAAAAAAATATATTATACTTTATCAGTAATTATTATGGACTATCTTTGTAATTGTATACATAAATAACACGGTTGTATTAGACTTGTCTTACACTCTGTTTCCACTGCGTAAACAGCTATTCAAAATCATATTGTACA
>NW_013530779.1:145467-318163 GCF_000836235.2 Papilio xuthus | reverse complement strand
TTTGAAATAAAGCGTGTTTATACTTTGGAGATTGGAAATAGGAAACACAATGTAATGTGTCATTTCCTTGGTAGTTTTGCATCAAGTGAGATTTCTTCTACGCTCTTTTGTTTTCAATGAAATAAATATTGAATGTTTTTTATGAATAACACAATTTAGAATAGGTGAAAACAAAATAACCTTATCTTACTTCTTTTTCCTTTACAGACCAGGATGAGAAGGGGATGTATAGGAAGGAAAACGATCTCTTTCTGTGCATTTTCTTTTCTGTCGATTAAAAGTACGCAACGCATCTGCAGTTGTGTATTTTTCTGTTACGTTGCGAACCGGGTCGAGTGCGACATCTAGTGTGAGATAAAGAGAAACTAGTTATCGCAGTCAAATATAGAGAAAATATTTTCATCGGTTGTTTGGTGGAAATGTAAATATAATTTGTATGCGTTCAGTATCAGATGTAATAATAAAATAAATATGTTAGAAGTGAACATATTCAAATTGCTATTTGTCAGTTTGTGAGCCCTCAATCCATCTCAATACAGTTTAGGGTTGTCACATATGTATCAATTATATCCGCTATATTGGAGAACTTACAAATGCTAATACCAATTGTATTAGTTAATGTTTAAGTTAATTTCATAAATCCTTTTACCATGAGAAAGTTACAGACAATATAGGCGATGTAGGTTTTAGCAACACCCAAGTAACTATGTGGAGTTAATTTAAAATAAGAAAAAACAATAAGGCCATAAATCCACCAATCACAATCAGCGACACATTAAACACTTCAAATTGTATTATTACAGGGTACATCCCTACTGAGCACTCTATAAAATAACTCGGCACCCTTTCCACAAGCCGGCGGTTTAAACTGGTTTAAAGTCAACGAGGGGTGCAACTGGTGACATCACACGGCTTTGTAACCAATGCCGATGTCACTGCTGTATGATTTAATTAATATGTTATTATACAGGGTGATTAAAAACAAAGAAAGAACTGACGTTTTCTTGCTTTTACATAACATTTGCAATTGATCAACATTTGGTAATCTCATTGTGCTTAGTTGAATAATCATTTTCTGAATAGGTTCTATTTTTCTCGACTTTAAGATCTTTTTTTACAAAAGATTCGTAAATTAATTAGACAATTTAAACTATACTAAATCCAAATCAGACGTTTTTAAAGTCAGTCCTAGAATTAAATAAGATGTTCAGTTTGAAATAGCAATTTGTAAATAATAAAGATGTCACTATACTGCGGTGTTTCGTGTAACTTCGGGACAAGTTTGTCAGGAACGGATGTAAGTGTTCGCGGAGAGAAACTTTTCACTCGTCGAGTGATTGATCGCTCGCTGATTTTTTTCTATCGTATTTTTTATTCCTTTCTGTATAAATGCTACCTATTGCTTTCTTAGAAATATATTATTGTATCTCATTTATTCTATGGCGGCTTTGTCCTGCGATTGGACATGTTCGTGACAAGAAGCCAGATTCGCGAATCAGTCTATTTTTTCCATTGATGACAGTATTTGTTTTGCTTTAAACTTGAATGTTTTTGACACTCATAGTCCTGTTGTTGTTCTCATTGCTTATGTTGTTTATTTACTTTAAAAACAGTGACCTTTATTGGTGTTTTTCCCCCTATCTAGTTCTCTAACATGACATATCACAAATAGAAAAATATGTGGATTTCCTTATTAAAGTCTACAACAACATTGTGATAGTTTTGGGTTTATTTTCGTACAGTAATAAAGATTGTAACAATTTTATTTACTTTTCTTATTGTATACAGCACACAGCTATGTTTTCATAGATTATATATTGTGTACATTTTAATTCCGGCAATCCGGCGCGCTCGCGTTGACACTTTGGAGGGCCCGAAAAAATTGTAAGCCAACGATTGCCGAAAATGTCAATCTTCAATGAAATAGAACCAAAAGGTTGGTGACACACTACAGTGGTGAGTATTTTTTAATAAATGAATGTGTAAAAACTATCAGTTTACTAAAGTCTTTTACATAAGCATTACAAAATTAGAATTTTCCTACATTCAAACTTCATTTCTAATGTTGGTTTTAATTAAAAAGGTAAATAAACTTTTTGCATCATTCCATGAAAAACTTCCATGATTACGAAAATAAAGTGTATAACGTTTAAATAAAATTGACAATAATCGAATAAATGGTTGCTACGTGAATCTCTTTAGTGTGTAGCCATCTTTATTTGTTTTCCTCCCTTACACGTAATTCCCTGCGAGGTGATCCATCAGCGGTGTCTGCGCAGCCTCCACCCCCGCCGCACCGCACCTCACCCCGCATCTACCCCCGCAATAATACACAATGAATTCGTTACCCTTAACATTACCTAAATATATCTACTGTGTAGGAGTTTGTATGAAAGTCTCTCAGCTGGGGTTTGAATGTTTAAAGGTCATCCTTAGTGAAAAACAGGCGCAATTTTTACTATTATTAGGGTTTACTAGCAATTGTTATGTACGGAGTAAAGCAATGATATGTTATTGATGGAAGTTTTACCAAAGTGTATAGCGTTTGTGCATTGTCTACCAAATTGTAAATAAAGATCTAAAAGTGCGGCAAGATAGCACTGTAGCACTCAGAGTTAGTAAGTTTAAATAGCATTTCAACTTAGTGAAAATAAGCAATTCTGAATGCTACTTTAAAACTGTTTCCGATTGTTCTCCGACATTTGCCTCAGTCCGAACAACTGTAAACCCTCGAGAAATACTCTGGAGAATAGAACGGCGAGTGTCCGCGAGTTGGCGCGGCTGGTGATCCATCATGCAGCTCTCCCCCTCCACAACACGCGTTTTTACACCTCACGTACGATTGTAGTAATGTGATAAAGCGGATATTTTCTACTTAAAATTTGTTACATTAAGAGAGTAGAAATTGAGAAGGAAAAGGTTAGCTTGCTATGAATATAATATGCGAAAAGATAATGGTCACATAACCAATCAATTCAATCTTCTTTTTCAAACAAAAAGTTTTGTTTTTAGGATTCCGTACCTTGAAATGAAAAAAATGGAACCCTTATAGGATCACTTTGTTGTGCGTCGTCTGTCTGTCAAGATCCTTTTTTTACTTACAAAATGCAGCCGTATCAAAGCTCTTTATACCATAATATTCAAATATAATTCATTATGCTGCCATCTAACGGCTAACCAAAGAATAGGGTATTTTTAAAATGATTCATAGATGGCGCTGTCGACATTTTAACGAGTACTAGTAACTAATCCTGTAACTAATTTAAACAATAATTTAACGTCTTTTGTGCGTTTTTATGGTGTCATGGTTTGCATTCCGTATTTGAGACGAAACAACAAGTTTAAGAAAAAAATCAAACATTGTATTGAACAAAACACAAGTAGAAATATAAGTAAAACATTTATTTCAGGTAAAATAAAAGGCCTTTTAACTCCTATCAGATTTACTTCAACAAAATGCTTTCATTTACATATACATTGATTTGATTCTGCAATGGCGGCCGAGGACCGGGAATAAATTATATAGGATATAATAAATATTTACAAATAATCAAGTACCCCGCGCTATATTCACTATTAATTCTCTAGTTTACTGCTGCACTCCCTGGGTTATCCTGAAACAAGTATACTGAGTTAAAGGTACATCTTATCATATTAATTTCTTATCTTTGATTGAGTGTGACCCAAATGCTGGTCATACATTACTTATATTGGTACTCGTGTGGTCAAACTTTTTGTCAAACTTTACATGTTAGTTAAATTATTGTTGACAGTTTACGTTTTGTTTGACACTTTTAAAATTGTTTAATCAATGCGTCACTGTGCGACACGTTCTTTTTATGAGGAAAATAGTGCGGCGCAAGAATTGTTAGTGACATATCGAGAGAAGGATGAGGTGTAACAGTATGGTGGTGTTGTACCTGTTGGCGAGCACAGCGCGCACTGCGGCGGCGACATCTGGCGGACGCGGCAGAGCGAGCGTCTCCAGCGAGCGCGCGTACGGCATCGGCACGTCCGCGCCCGACACGCGCCACGCCGGCGCGTCCAGCTCGAAGAATGCGGGAGACTCCATCACGCGCGCGCAGATCTCCGCGCCGATACCTCACAACACAACAGTCATCATCATCTCGCTACTCATACAAAACCGCGCTTATCTTTCTTCCTTCATTGTATTAACGTTACCGTATATCGTCGTATATCGAAAATTATATGTCGGAATTCGAACCCAGGACTTGCAGATGACAAGTGCTTAACCTCTGAGCCTTCTGTCTTGTCCTGTCCTGACCACACAATGTTTTAAACTTTACACTACTGCTCTCACATTCGCTACAGCTGCTGTAGCAGAGAAAAATGTTAGTTTCTGGTCTTTTGATCCGGATAAAAGGTTGTATAATTAAAGACTGTCAGTATGTTTACCGGACTGTGGCCAGCCCTGCTCGACGGTGACGAGGTGGTGGGTCTTGGCGACAGACTGCGCGATGGTGTCGAAGTCCAGCGGCCGCAGCGACCGCAGATTGATCACCTCACACTCGATACCTGCCACATATCAATATTGTGTCATTGGGTTATGTTTATAATGGGGAGAAAAACTACCATTTACTCACATACATTATTAAATAATTTTTTAGGATAGTTCATAAATTATTTATAACAAAAAGAAAGAAGTATATTGTTTATTAAATCGCGAAAATGACGTATAATTTTTTTTTACAGAGACAGCCCAGCCCACTCTTGACTCTAACGCCATCTACTTTTTCTTTTCTTTCTTTTTTCACTCCATTCTGCAGTAGGACAAACTTTACCATGAATAGCTCCATCTATTGTTGAAAGCGTAAATCAATTTTCCCGACAGAAAAACATCATTTGGCTTCCTGCATTAGGACATACAAGTAATTTAAACATTTTTATAACAGCTTTCTTTAGAGAAAAAGACTAAATGTATCACCTTCCCCGGTGAGTTGGTTGGCAGCCTGCAGCGCGGTGTCGGTGGCCTTGCCCGCGCACACCAGGGTGACGTGCTGACCCGCGCGCTCCACCTTCGCCTTGCCGATGGGCAGCACGAAGTCGTCCGCCAGCGCCTCGTCGGACATCGCGAACGGCACACCGTACAGGATCTCGTCCTCCAGGAACACCACCGGGTCGGGGTCTCTGATTGCAGCCTTGAGCAGACCTGGAAGGAAATTATTAAACATTATTTAAAATCAAGAACACAAATATATGGTTTGGTTAAGTAGAAAACTGTCAAATAACTACATTTATTATGTTTATGTTTGAATCAATAACTGATTGTGAGTGTAAAACAAAACATCACATCAATAAATATTTTTATTCTTTTATAAAACTTAGCTTGGTGGGGACTGAGGACCTGTACCTTTAGCATCTTCAGAGGAGTATGGCATGAGGACCTTGAGTCCAGGGCAGTGGCTGTACCAGGCACCGAAGCACTGCGAATGCTGTGCTGCGACGCCCGCCGCCGCGCCGTTGGGTCCGCGGAACACCACCGGCACCGGCACCGCTCCCGCTGACATATAGAATGTCTTCGCTGCCGAGTTTATTACCTACAAGACATCCAGAAACTAAATATAAATCAGTGAGGGAAATATTGCTTGGAGTTAATTGTCGATATTATTAATTTATTTATCCTTTTGCCTCACTATAATATTTATATAACAATCTTATAATAATAAGGAAAACACTATGAAATATTTGCTAATTTCCCGTTAGGCCGATTTATCTACAAACTTTTTGGTCCAAGAGGCCAAATGATTCTATAGTTATTTGGCCCAATGGGTAAGAAAATCCCATTGCGCCAAATAAGTAGAAGGTTTATTGACCCAATAGAAACACTCACAGATTCATTTTACCAATGAATGATTGGCACAAATGCATTAACTCAATAATATGCAAATGTAACATAGTTTTTTGTGAATACTTTTTTGTACTGTTTCAAATACCGATTTACAATTTTGTAGGTAGAATACATATTACATTCAAAACTGTAGTTGTGAATCTGTATCATGGCTTTCCAATGCAGTGACCCTAGTATTTATAAAGTAGAACATGGATAAGCGAGAGTCCAAGAACCCACAATGTCACCTATAGAGGTTTCTCTCCAACCCGAGTTTCTCTTATAGAAGTTATCCTTATAACTGGACAATAACCCTCGCTTATCGAGGTTATTTGCTTATTCAGGTTCAACTGCATACATTATAGTCTCTGCATAGAGACTGTAATAGCAATATGTATTAATACAAGTTTCAGAATAGTTAATTTAACACTTTCTATGCTATTAGGATATTTATATATAAAAAAACTTGCATGTTGCATTGTTGGCATTGAATGTGTTAAAACTTCATAACTATTGTTACTTACATGATCAATAGCTTGCATGGAAAAGTTGAAAGTCATGAATTCACAGACAGGCCTGAGTCCAGCGAATGCTGCGCCCACTGCAATACCAGCAAAGCCTGCCTCTGTGATAGGTGTGTCTATTACACGCTTGTCTCCATATTTCTTCCATAGCCCTCTGGAAACATTGTACATTAGAGCTTTACAGAAAATCTTTGCCTGTTAATTGAAGATTAATAATAAATTTTAGAAACTTTAGTAAATAATTTTTTTTAAATAAATACCAAAAACTGTGTTAGTTTTTAAGCATGATGATTCAAAATAAGGTTGGAACACAATAATTATGGAGACAAGTAATTGTGCCAAAAATACAAAGATTTAAGAGGCCAGTAATAGGTATTCCATCAACTTAAAAATTACCTTATGTAATGAAAGTTATCTCTTAAATAAATAATGCAGATATGACATCAAGCCATGTCAATTATCTATAGTTGAGATCAGTTGATATTCATATTGTATAAACATGTTTATTGTGACCTTGACTAGACCTGCTCAGTGAACAACATACTGCTGCTATGATGTTCAATAACAATAAATCTATAAAGTTTATCTATTTCCAAAAGATAACAATATAAATATTTTGATCCACCCGTCTCACATATTTGTTGACAAATTTGTTTGTTTTTTATTTTATGTCCTAATTATTTTATTATTTACTTGGTACGTTAATAAAATAATTTACTTATGTTTTGAGGTTAAGAAAACTAAGACCTGTCAACAAATATCTTGGTTATGTAATAGATGCTAATTGAAAAAGTAACATAAAGAAGCTCAAAAAATTAGTTAGGAGGTACATCAAGTAACTTTCTATGGCATGTAATCAGAAGCTAATTGTAAATTACTATATCGACGAAATTACCTGCTAACTTTGTAGGCACCATCATATTGTGCGACTTCTTCACCTAGAAGGAACACTGTTTCATCCCTTGCCATTTCCTCGTCCAAGGCTTGGTTCAGGGCATCACGAACAGTCACTGGCTTCGAAGCCAAGGCTTTTGAAGTAGAAAAGGTACGACGAGACAAGCGAGTTAGCAAACCAAACAGCACCGGTGTAGATTTCAACGCCATTTTCACCTTGAAGTTTATTCGCTTTAATATAAAACTAGATTAATTATTTTTGGAGCTCTATAACGAGCGTTTTTCTGTTAATTTCGTTGAAAATGGAGTTAAAATCTTTGATATACTAGTATGAAGGATGAATGGAGGTCGAGATGGACCAAAGTGTCAATGTCAATGATACGTGACGTTTGAAATGACGTTCGTTAAAATTTCCACAGATTATTTATCAATCTGGTAAGAAAGAGTCATAAACACGGGTTATTTATACCACTTTTTAAAGTTTGGGTGACCATATAAGAAAATTAAAATTTAGGCCCCTCTTATATAGAAACGTAAATCTAAATCTTATTGAAGATACTACCTGTCGCCCGCGACTCTTTCCACACAGTATAAAAAATAAATTTAAAAATTAAAATATGTGTTCTTCTAGACAATGTTCTACGTCTAAGCCAAATTTCAGTGAGATTCAGCGGCTCCGGAGATACCTTCAAACAAACATCTATCGTTACATCCATCCATTCATCCATCTAAACATTTGAATTTATAGTTTTAGTAAGATGGAGAAACAAAGTTAACGTATTAACGTTTTAAAATAAGGGACGTGTTTGGAAGACCGTATTTGAAAAATATACAAGAATATGTTAAAAATAGTGAACATTTTGAATATTTTTCATAAATTTCCCTATTTTGTAGGAATAGTACAACGATGGTAACACTGTAAAAAATAAAGTATAAGGAGGTTGTATTACAGTTAATTTTCACCCTATTATTTCTCTTGTCATTGTATATTTAACTTAAATATTTTTGGTTTTGTGTCGTGTAACACAAGGAAAGAAAACATGCAATATCTACACATTTCATTTTTATACTTTCGTTATAATATAACGTTGACTAACGGTAAGAGCTGAGTTTGCAAAATTCTCTCAAGGGTCCAATAAGAGTTTATAACTTTTTGAGACAGTTTTAACTACTCATCGTGGCTACGTATCATCAATTTTACGATACTGGCCGATTGTCTGCACCGATTCTGTCTATGCAGACAAACTTATAAAAATTCATAAATAACGTTCGAGAGGTTGATATTATTATTAAGATTTATGGTTGAACTTTATGGAAATTGCACGCGGTTGTTAAAAGTGAACAATGACTGGGTATTTATATTTTTACTAGCGGGTTCACAACGCAAATCACGACTACCAAAGTAAATTTTTGAGGGAATAAACATACAACATATGCTATATCATGACAAAGAAAAAAAAAGATCTATAAAACCACTAATTAAAATACGAGTACGACAAAAGTTATAACAGTTTTCCGTACTCAGTCAGACAACACTGGGGTAATATACTACAAAAAGGTCTCCTGAGGACATTTCAAAATGCCACATTTTTGCTCCGGATTAGGTATCTATAGGTACATGTTCTATGTACAAAAGTAGCAATAGTTCTCCCTGCTCAGACCTGAGAGATAAAATCATTAGAGTTGTTTATTTTTGTATGTGTAATAGGATGTGTAATGTAAATGTTGCCAGACTGTATATTTATTGTGCGGAGTGTTTTTCTAAGACATAACATTTGTCCGTTGTCCAGCGCTGTACCTGATAAATTGTCAGTCGAAATCTAAGTACAACTTATTAATAACTTGAAACATATCCTAGACTAGACAAATAACTCGTAGTTTTTGTTTGAAATAAAGTGTTGTTATATGTAAAAATAAACTAATTCATGACATTAACCTGAAAAATGTATCTTTATAACGCTTTTTATTTTGCGAGATGTGTAAAGTACGATGTTAATGTTTTAAAATAATTTACTCAAATTCACTAATGCATAGAGTTCACAAAGTTCAAGTTTATGTTGTAAGAGTGAGGAAAATATAAATCTTATTTGATGAATTGGCTACTAGCTAAAAAACGTTTGATTTTTGATAATTTGATTATCGTCTGAATCGAACGTCTTTGATAAATAAAAGACAGTATTGTTTTCTCTTTACCATTTCTCGAGTTTAATTTCATCACGTAGAAAACTTTGTTTAAGAGTATAAGCATATATCGTGGGCGTAACCTTAATCGATAGATATAATAGATTCTATTTTAAGAAGCCAATATACTTTTACGTCAATGATCGTTTAAGGCATATATTAAACTTGTTTTTTTTGCCTTTTTATAGTTAAAAGTTTGTCGTAATTTAATGGAATTAGTCCATTTTTATTTAGTCATATCCTTAACTTTTCAATAAGTAAGATTTATATTTTCATTAGTAGATTAAAAACTATTAAAAATTGTATAAATTAAAGAAATGTTATTCGGAAACACCACATCGTGAAAATTTTATCCTTAAAATATTTGTATATTTATGGACATCCTAGTGCAACTGTCAAGTTGACATCGGATCGTGCCGATGCACAAGCAATAAACAAAATGTCGTTTTCAATAAGACGTCTGAAACTTAGTCGAAACACTTTAATTACTCACCTAAAGCTAAATATTTGGACAAGCGATAGTGATGTATCTTGTACGACGAGAATATAAAAAAATTCTTACTAATTTTATAAATGCTAAAGTTTAAATGGATGGATTTTTGTTAGATTTTCCGGAGCGGCTTAACAGAACAGATCTTGATAAAATTTTGCATAGATGACTGGAAGAAAACATTTTCTTTTTTAATTCCGAGCGGATGGAGTCGCGCGTCACACAGAACGTTTCTGAAGTTAAGCAGAGGGTTCCACGTCTATTCTAGTCTATTACTAAATTTCATGTAAGACATACAAATAAAGCGTACAGTACAGTTTATTTTATTTTACAAAAATATTTTGATAAATAAATAAAACAATAAATTGCAGATTGTGAATTTATTTTATTATATTTAAGCACATCACTACCGTCGGTCAAAGGACCCGGGCGCGACACTATGACACGTGTGAGATCTAAAGTTGTCCGGATCCCAACTTATGAACTGAGCTCTTTGAACAAAACTTACAAATATTTATTGGCAACATTATTTTAAGCTGTATCGTGATAGGATAAATTAAATTAATTGTCGACTACGGGTGATAAAAATGTAAGTATATTTATTAGTGCTCTTTATGACCTTTGTGTTTACATATAAAATTATTATTTAAGAAGATATTCTAGATTTCTATTAATCAACAACTGCACATATTAGGACTTTTTTTATATTCTACTTTTTTATGTTCGATTTTAATAAGTAAACGAACTGTTCGTATTGGTTAGAATACGTATGCTGTTCTGTATATACAGGGAACATATATATAAGTTATACATAGAAGAGAAACAATTTACATTTCCATGTACAGTCAAAACTGGATAAATGGGAAACATCTATAAGCGAGAGTCATTGTCCGATCTCGATGAACGACCTCCATAAGCGAGAAACTCGGGTTAGAGACAAACCTCAATAAGCGAGAACAATATGCCGGTACCTTGGACTCTCCATTTTCCAGGTTCTAGTGTATTCGTAAATAGACTTATAAAACGTACCAAAATTTTGTTAAACACTGAATAAATAGAAACGGCTGCGAGAAATAAACAGAAAAAGTAACGTATAAGAATTGTCGTGTTTATCTACTGTCAGGGTCATTCGTCCTGACTAGTGCTAAAGTTAGATTAGATTGTAAGATAGCAAAAGTATAAAACGAGCTTTCAAAGACTTTATATTGTTACTGCAAATTGGTTTAGTATTATTTGATCACCACACAATTTGTATATTTCAATTTATAACTGTATACGAATACTTACAAATGTATAATTTCAAATTAAAACAATAACATATCGAAGCGCCAAATAAGGGCCAGTGAAGGATACGTATCCAATCCAATCCAATCACGAGATCAAGGGTTCCGATCCCTTCATTTGTCGTAAACAAATTATAAATATCAAAGCACGAACGTCGAGCTTGTTAAAAAAAACTGCTATTATTTACTAAAAAATCTTACATGTGAAATCTTACTCTGAAACTCAAGGTTAATATTTCTTAATGTATTATACAAAATAGAACAAAATATTCCTATTAAATAGTTAATCTACATCTTATATTAATAGCGTATTAAACAGATTTAAACGCGAATAGTTGTTTAAAATTCAATGACACTGAAAATTGTTTCAACAAGAATGTAAGCTGTAGACTCCGACGCGCCACCTCACCTCCGCGACGACAAACTTTTACAAATTAATCTCGCGAGCTCTTTATTCACTTTGACGTGTTTATTTTGAGTGAATGTGTGAGTAAATACTTAATGAAAATCTATCACTTAACATAACTTAATCACATAACATAAATTACATACAAATGAGAAAAAAGTTTTAGCCTAATTTTAGCAAACGCGTAGTAATATAAATAAAATAACTAGATTATAAAATAGCGACAAGACTTATAAAAAGGTCAATAAAAAGATTGTTCTTTTTACCTGATAATACAAAAGCTCTTTAATAGTTAGGCAGAGTATCAAAGTTTATGTATAATTTGATAATGTTTATATTAATTTATCTTTTGTGCTTAACAAATATATTTAAGTTGGTAAGCCTTAAAGCCATAGGCGAGTTTTACTTAAATTTGCTCATCGGATTGGAAGCTTGTGTACACACTCGCGTAGATAAGCGATATTTATCTATGTCGTTGAATTATCGGGGCTTTGGTATCGTGTAATATGAAATAGATATACTAAGATATCAATAAGGACTAAGTTTACCCACGATACAAATTGGTCACGTAATATTTTTTAATTATGTTAATTAGTTTGTTTCATTAATACGCCAGTAACTTCCAAAATTTTGAACCTCTGCAGTCCTCTGAAGACTTGACAGGGGTGCACAATGGAGGGAAATAAAATTAAAGAAGAAACATAGCAAGAAGGGGCTTCAACGTTACTAGTAAAATTTTGAAACATGTCTATGAGAAAAAAGCTTTACATTGACGGAGTGGAAGATTACGACTGATAATGATGCTAAAAGAAGAAAGGTGTTCGTGTATTGCAGAGTCTTTGCCGTTTAGTGTCCGCTAATATTTGTCAAATCCCAACAAACCGCACAGCAGTATGCAGCTTAGCAATATCCCACCCATACCAACACACCAGTCAAATTAGCGTCGTTTAACAAAGATGGGTTTTCTAATCTCTGGCAACGGGAACTTACTAGATCGTGTCATGTCTGCCGCAGGGTCGTCGGCCGGCTAGAGCCCATATGTCGCATAGTCTTCGTTGAGACTTTAGGACTGTGTATAATTTTAATTACTAAGACACAATGATGATATGTAATAATAATTCTAATCGTCTATTGGAAATCATAAAGACGATAAATTTATGAAAAAAAATCGGATGACGGCAGGACATCGTTTAATAGGGTACACGCAGAAGCGAATATGGTCGATGGCATGGTGGAAGGTGGCAGGAACAGGCCAGTGAATCGTCAGCTTAATCATTGATCACAGACAGGGCATTTTACTCACTAAACAAAATTAATTTTTATTTTATCGCTTACATATGCTTTTATGTCTAAAAAAGAGTTTTTTTTGAAAAATCAAGAGAGACATTTTAATGAAAAATCCCGAATCTATCAACAAATCCATGGTAACCCTTAGTCCACCCGCATTTGATTTATAACCTTTTCGCGGCCCATACCGACGATAAATGAGGGGTGGGAGCTGTCGTGTTTTCCTTATTAATATATTTAAAAAGATTAACTAATGATATATGATAGTAATTATCTTATTTGTATACACGCCACTAACTTGCAGAATTAGCGGTTCTAAGTCTGAAAAGATATCTAGATAATATAATAAACAGCAAAGTGTAGCTGTTCCTTTGTTACTTTTCCTTATGTATTGGTTTCTTTGAGGTAATTTAATGAGATTGATAGCATTACTGCTTTTAATTAGTAGTTAAATTGGATCAAAATGTAGACGTTCTATTTAACTGAGTTGTACAATTCCTTAAGAATGAAGAACCTTAACAAGTATTAGTTTTCTTTTATGTACATAAGACGTGACTAGAAATTTTAAATGTTCAAATCGAACTGTAATTGCTGTACTTAACGTCTTTGTTAAGTTCGTTAAGTCACTGTTAAGTTATAGTGCTATTAATTTTATTAATGGCTTAGGACTTTTGTATGCTTAACTGAAAAATAAATTTTAAGCTCATTGTTTACATATTTCTAATATCTTTTAGTTGTTTAGTCAATATTAAGTAAAACATTGTTAAATTAATTTTATAATAACGAAGAAAAAAATATACATCAAATTCTTTGATTATCCTCTTGGATAAGTTTCCAATATTTAATTTTTCCTCGAGAAATTGGTAACGAACATTCATCGAAAACTTTTAAAGCTTTGGTAACGGAAATAAATTTAATTGTTTTTATCATCTGTTATTATGCCGCTCATAATCTTTTATGGATCTAATAAACATTTTACAAGATTTTAGCTGAAATGTGTATTAATTAAGCTCTTGAATTGTAACCTAGTTCTGTGGTCAAGGCTTTTCTTGAAGTGTTGAAATCTGCTGAATAAATATCTTAAATGATTGGTTTTAAATAAACAAACTTTCCTAAAGACTAAAGTAATATGATTTGTTCTAATAAAAACTCGTATCTTTGGCAGGAATTACATTATATTTTACTAACATAATATATTTAATCTTTAAATAAATATTTGGAGACCCAAAAAGACGATTTTCGATTGCAAAATATATATTTTAAATTGACACATTATAAGATAAAAGTTGTGGAATAATTTTATATAGAATTTCTCAACTTGGAAAGTTTTCTGAGCAATCTGTTGTTTTGTTTTATCGACAATTTGTTTGCGAAAAACAACATCTTGTTTTAAATTAAATTTTCAGTTTAATATAGCGAACAAAAGATGCAAACTCACAGCGATTCTAACGAATTCAAATCTCTATTATATTCAAACGGAAATTATGTTCTTTTATTAAACTATTCTTCTTCAACTATAGGTATATTCAATTTTTTTCTAATTCCATCTTTTGTATAATTTGAGATATCTCCATATGTCCATAAGATAGCGGTCAAGTGACGATGTCCTGAAAAGAAACGCAGTGAACCGTGCCCAATATACAGTATGTAATTATACAACGGATGTGAGAGTCTCGCATCTAGAAAGAGAATATCGGGACGGGAGGGAGGTGGGGGGGAAGGTAGTACCGCGGAAATTAAATTTGAGTTCGTTGTATCTTGACCAATTTGATGTTTAAAAAGTAAGATTTTTTTAACTATTTGATTTAGTTGCTTAGCAATGGCTATTTGTGACTAGAAATATGAGTGATTTTTAAGACTGATGCCTGATCCTGGAAGTTAAACTTCATTATTATATTATATTTAATGTTTACTTACTTCAAAGAGAAAATGCTTGAAGGTAAACTATAAAGGGTTCTATACGATAAGTCCTTCATTTGCTGGCGTCACTAACAGCCGATAATTGAAAGTAATAAGGTAATAAGGAAAGTGGCTATGCATTCGGGGACATTGGGTGTGACGTCACGCACGAGGTAGAGGTCAGGAATCAGCCGCGCGTCCTCAGACCAATGGCACGGCCTTACGCTGTCCCTTGGTGATCTATAGGCAGCAATTGATAACCTTATAGCTTAATTAATTTACGTATTGTTTTTCAATGTAACAATTAAAAAAGAAGTTTTATTCGTGTGAAGTTTTATAAGTTTAGTAATAAAATGTAATGCATTTCCTATACATTTTTACTTTGTAGATTTATTGCATAGAAATATTAGAATCTTTTAAATTTATTACTTGACCAAATTTAGCCCAAAAATACTATATTACAACTGCTGCCTCTTTAAAGGTCGTTGTTCTCTTTGATAAGATATATGTTTATAGAGCATTATGTTCTAAACAAATTGAAACTAAATGAAGGACGTGTGAATGTTTGGTGGCAAGGTGATTGACCTTTGAATAGATCAGAGATATTCCGCGAGGTGCTACTTCATGGCATATGTTTGCACAGCAATAATTGTTGCCACGGAGGCGTCGCTGAGTAAATATATATTGTTTGCTACTCTTCTTAATATTGATATAAATTATATGAGAGTTTGAACAAACTGATGCATAATTAATAATCATTTATTTAGTAAACAAACTCATAAACAGGTTGAAAATAAATTAACAATCATTGAATGCAAAGCGGTACATTACGATAAGAATTAAAGGAGTTTTTGAGATAGTTTTCCTGAGTTCTCCAATTCTTAGTTTATCTGTATCTTAGTGGCCAAAGGTTCCTTGGCGTTAAAAAATCGTGTTTAAATTTAGAAATAATATAGGTTTGGATTGTGGCCAGTTTGTTTTCATTTTAACTTATTATTTCATTTAATTGCAGTATATTATGTTTGTTGTAGCTTGTTACCATCGATTGGGTTTGTGTTAACTACATTTTAATTGCGCTTCGTGAATAAGCTGTTATAACATAGAAAATGTTAGGGACGAGGCAGTAACGACTAAAGTTTTCGACAAAGCCTCGCCGTGGCTACCAAGTTATAACTCAATTTAACTAGTAAACAGAAGCTTTGCAATAAAATTTCATTAATTAATATAAAATAAATCATTATCTTAATTACGTTTATTCAATTAATTAATTTTTGAATTCATTAAAATGAATTTAGGTGTTTGAGTACAATATTGCAACATAATAAAGCAAAATAGAATACAAAAAAAATGGCGGACAATTGTTGTATGCAGGAGGAAGTAAAATAATAGTACTGTTTTGCGACATCACAACAATTATGTGATTTAAAAAAAGATTAAAACTGTCGATTTAACCGAATCTGGTATTTATTAGTTCTAAAACCACAACGTTAACCGACAGTATGATTAACGATAGGGCGTTAACGTAGCTCATTTATGCGGGTTCGAACCCAGGACTTCCTCTGTGTCTAGACGCTCGGTCAGGCACATACAACTCAGTGGCTCGGCAAACGAATACGTGCAGGTTAATGACGGAAGGGACTGAATATATGAATTATGAAAACCTTATATTAATCTTGTTCTTCGTCTCGATTGCTAAATATATTTTTATAGGACAGAAGGTTAAAATACTGGTCGGCCGATGTGTTTACGTTATCGTCAAACTGCCTTCGGTGTATATAAAAAGATAAACATTGTACGACTATTAATAAAAATAGACAACTTGTATTAAAATTAATATAAGCAATTAAATTCTAAGAAAGATAGTATAACGTTAAAGTTCTTATTTTTATGGAATATCTATTCATCTATGTGTTATTTAAAAATGTTTTGCTTTGACTAACAGGCTTTATAATATTGTGACATTCACATGATTGATGTATTATAATAAATAATAAAATTGCTGTATTTTCCAATTTCCAAGCCGGATGCGATACCGTCGACCTTGCTTATTCCCTAACGTGACTTTTTGCATTTGTAATACAGAAATATGAACTCTACTACAATAGGAATAAAAGTTCTATAAGCGCAAATGTATTTTTGTTGGTATCAGAATGCACATGCGTCGGACTCTCGAGCCTACGCCGTAGCGGTACTACGCTCAGACGGCGCCCGACCGCCACAGAACGCGCGCGACAACCCCGCTACGAACTCAAGCCATACATTACGGAACTTTTCATACTCTCTATAAAATTTATGAATCGTTTTCGGAAAACTATGGTCCTTTTACTAACTAAAGTTTTGTGTATAAACTCATAAATTGTGTGTGTATTTTCTTTTCACAAATGACTTAGTGTTGAATTTAAATTAAAATGGCTCCATTGCGAGTGCCAACAGACTTTTTTACGGATGATGTGACTGACTTTTTGAACTATTCGACACAGCATCCGGGAATCGAATCGCCCAGGCATCACTTGCGCCACAGAAATCATTCTCGCGATCATTCGAGAAATCACAATGTTGTCGATATGCTATCAAATTCGATAATGGATGTGATAAATACAAAATTTATTCCGGACAATAGTGTTTTGCCGGATATGGAACCACTTTCAACTCATATGGACGGACAGGAACGGCATCCACTGAGGATGAATATAACGATGAATCGGTCTGACTTCGGTGTGATAAGCGAGGAGTTGCTGTACCGGCATAGCGGAGCGATGACAGCGGTCTACTGCGTGGCGTATTTGCTGGTGTTCGTGGTGGGCCTAGTGGGCAACTGCTTTGTGATAGCGGTGGTGTACCGCTCGCCGAGGATGCGAACCGTCACCAACTTCTTCATCGTGAACCTCGCCGTTGCTGATATCCTGGTGATCGTGTTTTGTCTGCCTGCTACTTTGATGTCTAATATATTTGTCCGTGAGTATTCTTCTTCTTTTTTAATTGTTTTAAAAACTCCATGTAAATTGATTTATTTTCACGGATTTTAATTTAGTTCTTGTTTTAGTTCAGTAGGAGACAAAATAGTAAAGGTTAAACTATGTTTTTTAATCAATTTATTAAATAAGTATTTCTCTAGTTTTTTATGAGTTTCGCCAGTCCTCAACATCAATTTGTAAACTTGTATAAATCTCAGTACTGTATCCGGTAGAAGTTCCGTCGTCGTGTGAAAGTTATTTTACAACTTGTCAAGAGTGAGAACTCAACTTATAAAGTGAAATGGGCTCGCATGTAGCGCGGGATCTTAAGAGGAAAAAATTTGCGGTTTTAAAATACTTTACTATCTATGGTGGTTCGTGTCTGCTTGTCATAATCGGAGTAGACAGAGTCAATAATTATGTTTTATTAGTGTACTGTTTATTTTTTATTAAGAAGAAATAATTTATTTTTGAGCTACATAAATACGTAATACGATATTATATATTCATTTTCTGGTTCTCAAGTGTGATTCTTGGTGGAGTAATGTAATTTAATCGCTTATTACAAGCTCGTTTGATGTTCACAAATGACTAATTATGTTTAAAATGAGATTCTTAACGTAATTCCCAACGACAAATGTCATTAAACAATTTACGAACATGTTTCTAAACGTTGAATCAAAAAACAGCGATCTCTACTGAAATATAAGATTTATTATGATTTAAATTAGTAGCAGTTCATTTCATCAAATCTCTATCAACAGTAATGTAGTACGTGCAAGAAGCAGACGAGGTAAGTGAATATTTGATTGAATTCTCTTGATAACTTATGATGAAATATTGAATTTAAATTTAACTGATTTAAGATTAAAATGAATAAGTTTCAGAGAGTAATTTCTAAATAATTTATTCAGTTAGGTAAAACTAAATGCACTAGAAATGCAAGAAATTATATTCGTGTTTTTATTTTCATAAATTTATACTTTACTTTACTGAATATATTTAAGAATTCTATAAAAAATTTACTTTTTGTATCAAAGGTTTTCGCTCGATTTTCACCAGGTGAGAGTGGACGGTAACTTCGTTTATAAATTTCCATAATGCATTAGATTTTTTTTACGATCCTTTATGTCTGAGTGGAATACTTACTTATCATAAATAATAATTTAATTGCACCTTTTACATATTGCTACGAGTCTACGGCTCGGAGTTTCGCGTATATTAATGTCTACGGCGTAGTAGTATAACTCATGCGTTCACTTCGACGCAAAAGCTGTAGAATGTAATGCATACAATTACAGATTTTATAGACCTATTTCAGCTAGCATATTTATGTCATTGTTGATTTCTATATAAGTATGGTATATAATGGTATTGTGTGTATATAAGATCAAAATCTGATATAAAAACCATCCTATCTAAAATTACAATAGGCAACGACATTATTTAAAATGATTAAACAATAACAGAAAAAATGTATTTCAAGTTTTAAATTTTGCAACATTTTCAAAAGTTGCTTAAAATATGTGTTTGAATTTTGATTTCTATCTTTTGACACGTTGATCATAAGTTTGCTGTCGCTCGAGCGTTTATATTTGCATTTTTGGCTCAACACTCTTTTCTATTGTATCGGAGACGACAGAAGAGAGATCCTTAACAAAATATCAATGTGTTTATCGCACTCTGTACGTCTGCTTGTTTCGTATCTACACGATTTTTATTACGGTATTAGTGTTTTTAGTATTTTTATCAGCACATTCACAAGTCTAAGTGTCTACAAATCGTCTGTCTTTTAAAGTTATTCAATTATATGTTTCTTGGTAAAAATGATTTAGTTTTTTTTTTAAATAAATATTTACACTCTCCAGCAATATGGATAAACACAGACTACGGATTTTTATATTGCATGATTAGTTCATTTTAACGTTTTTGTAAAATCTCATATCATACATCTTCATATGTAGACTTGCTCATTTTGTTTTTATAAATTTTGTATGATATTTAAAAAAAAGAAAATGTAAAGAACATTTTGAATTGAATACGATATTTTAAATTAATTAATTGGATCGTCTTCCTTAGAGCTCTCAGCCGTTACCGACTTCTAAAGTAAAGGCGGGCTTTTATTGCGGCGAGTTTTCAGATGCTTCGTAATTTTAAAGGCTTTGTTGTTAAAAAGTTTGATGAACTTTAAAATTACCTGACATTGTAGCAATGGAAACACATTCAAGTTAACGAGAATACAAATAATTTTATGAATAAACGTGCGCCTAATAAAATACTTCACGGGTTACAGAGTATTTTTTACAGTAATTCGACGTTTTGAAGTAGAGCATATTTATAACAATTACAAGTCGAAGATAGCTATTGGCAAACTCTAACTTTTCTGTTTTTGAGTAAGATCTAATTAAATCTTCACCCAACTCATAAATGTAGGTACGTTAAAAAAACTTCATATCAAGTGATGAAAATTCAAAAGCATTAAAACTAAGTTCCAACCTGGACACATTTCAAAACGAAACGATACACCCAGTTAGTTATTGTCCGGTAAAGTTGTGACAAACGAGTGTCCGGGACACGGGAAGTAACAAGGTTCCGACGACTGCCGGAACTCGACTAGTTAGTTCCCTAACTAGTTCCCGGCACTCGGAACTTGTAGCGACCCGAATAAACTTGTTGAAGAAATGTTGTCATAACATTCATCTGGCCTGTTAAATAATTTGTTATGCATATTAATTGTATATTAAAAGTTTATAGCAGTTTATAATTTATAAATTAAAATTAAGGGTACGTATACACTATAGGGATGACGAATGACTTGTCTTGATCTAGATACAAATTGAAATTGAAGAAAGTTTTTAAAATTCTTTATATTAATATGATACCTAATTTGAAGTGAGGACCAGACTATTAGAAATGTAAAAGTTTATGTGGATAACAGTAACATTGCAACCAGAACGATCCGAAGATGCGGGTAAAAATACTTTAAAGTGTTTAAGAATTATTACAGCATTTCTTAGAAACACAACTCATTTACTACTACTCTGGGTATTAGAATGATTACAGCTGTTGGAATGATAGTCTAGACGCTGCAATAGCCGCGAGGAAGTGTACAATGTCGTTCGTCGCTTGTTGTCGGTCAACGTTAACCGCCGCAATCCGGTCCTTTAACGACGTCGTTCCCGCAAGATGTCCTCATAGTTTTCAACGCCATTAAGCAACGTTTACGTAGCTTTTGGGGTCCGTCTGCTAAACGTGAAACTCTTAAGGAAAATATTCTTCGCACAATTGACTCTTGTATTATGTGAAGATGAGTTGTTTTATTTAACGCAGTATTTGACTTTTAATCTTATAATCAGGTTATTAAAAAAATATTTATTTACATATTTGCCAATGCATTATTGTCGTGGGTAATCTCTTTTAAAAAAATTAAAAATTTTAAATAAAAAAAAAACAAAGAACACGTAAGCAATAATTAAAAATAATAATTATTAAATAGAAATAACGCCTATTTCGTTTCTAGTATTTTTAATGTTTACAATGGACGCTACTTGTACATAGTATTCAACAAAATTATACGGAACCCAATGTTTTCCCTGAAGTTTATTATGCATAAAACGTGTGAGCGTTCACGATTAGTACAACAGTTTACGTCTACATCTCGATGAAACTCGGTTGTATCAAGATGGAACACTTAGGCTATGACCGATGTTGTTTTATGACACACTTTATTGACCGTTTGGCTTCGGTGTCTTTAAGATATAATTTATTGAGCTACAGACCTAGTTATTTAACAAGGTTAGATTTTTATAGTCAGAATATGTCGTTACACTAACGATGAAGTGTCCATCTTGAAATGTTAAAGCTGTTGCTTCTCTTTTGAACGCAATACATTATTTTAAGTGATAAAAATTTTGTTACGATGACTACTGTTGTGGATCAAAAAAGTTTCCCTACTAATGCCTATATATCTGTAAAACAAACCTTAACCTTCTTTAAATATCTTTAGTAGAGCCTTTGAAACGAACGACGTCGAGTATAAAAAGCTGAAATAAATATAAGCCTCTTTCTTAGATTAATCAGTTGAATAAAAATCAAAAGATTATGAGCTTTTGGTATTTTATAAAATAAAAAAAACTTTCTAATGTAATTACGTCCGCCATTATGAAAATAGCTTAGATTTAAAGTTTATAAAAGTAATTATGTCTGAGCGGATTTCCAAAGCTTATTAATCAAATTAATTGAGCAGTCCTTGTCATCAATATTGTCTAAGTAAACGCGCGGTGGCCGAACAAAAGGCGCGGTCTTTGCCCCGGGAGCAGGGGAGGGGAATCGGACCCATCACTTATAAACGGACAAGCTCGTGGAATCGTAAAGAAGTCGCCATAAATTATGTCGGTCCGTTATGTCGGCTTTCGTTTGCCATTTTCCGACATTAAACCGACTTAATTATGGTGATAATGAAAGAAAGGAATGGAAAATGAAAGTATGCATTCCATGATCTCTATTTTGTATGAGTCAATCATTGCTTGTTGATTTTATCATTTGTGTCTCAGAGAATAAACTCAAACTTGATGTATCTCTATACTCTATTTATACCTTAAAAAGATAAAATATTTTAATATAACATAAGGTTTATAAATACTGTTTACAGCTTAATTATAATACGGGAATCTTCTGCCAAACAATATTAATGTTAAACCAAATATAATTATGGTTTTAAATACAATTAATTTTAGTTACCCAGCCTTCGTTACACGTGAGCTCGTTAAATTTAAGCTTGAACGTGATTACACCTTAGTACGTTAAACTACCGCCTTACGGCTTATATGAGGCGTTTACTTAAGAGTTCAACAATCTTGTTTATTCGCGACTCTTAAATTTACGTTGTTTGATACACATCGAGTATGACTATATGGGATGTTTTTGATATCATTATTTTAAGAACATCAGATAACATAGTTAGCGACTTATCATTTTAATCCACTTTAAAAAGAAGGAGTGTCTTGATTTATCTGTTTATAAAAAATTTGATTTATGATATAAACAACATCGAGTCATAATGTAAAAATCATATTGTCGATTTCTTTCCAACCATTGTTAATAAAAGTTTTTTTTAGAAAAAGTTTTTTCATTTCCTCATTTATCCTTGAAGCTGACCTAAATATCACATGGATGTATAAAAATGAAACACCCTTTCTCCACATAAACGGTTCTAATTACGAGAAAGGTTTTAGTGAATGAGCCTCGAGGGATGACCGCTGGCCCTCGAGGCCGGTAAAGCGGCGCGTCCGAGCAAATTAAACAACATTAGTCTTAAACACTACACAATAAAGGTTAATTTTGTATGTTCACATATCAAGTAATAGTCGCTTTGGAGATATTTCTCTATTAACACTATATGTTTATATACAGGGTGTTGATTGCCAGTAAATTGCTTTTCAGTTTGAAGATTATAATGCCGTGTTTTTGTGAAAATCCATTTTATTTATCGGCTCATAATTACTTGTCAATCATTCAAACAATTTCGGTGCTATGACTTAGTGCAGGCGTGCATGTTAATTAAAATAAATGAATTATATATTTTTAATATAATTTTCTGGATTTGTATAGTTCCCGACTATAGCCATCGTTAGTCTCCAGAATATGACACATTAAAAAAGTTAAAATTGAATGCAAAAGCAATTTAATTATTCGAATGATTGGCAGGTTAAATGTCATCTAACTGAAAGATATTCATAACTTTAATTATAAAGTACTCAAGACAGTAGTGCAAAATTCATCCGAGACTTAAATTTCATTACAATTTTAATGATTTGACATACGAATAGATCATTAACATGGTTAATTCTTAGCTGTTAAATCGCATATCTTACTTATCCTACTAATAATTTAAATGCGATAGTTTGGATGGATGGATGTTTGTGAGAAGGTATCTTCAGAACGACTCAACGGATCTCGATGTAATTTATTCATGGATGTAGAACATAGACTGGAAGAACACATAGCCTATTAATTCAGTCTATTTTAATTTCGTGCAGATGGAATCGCGGGCTTTAGTTAGTGTAAAATGTTTTTAAGTAAACGACGAAAAAGGTATGGTAAATTTTTGTAGATATGTTATCTGTTACTTAGGTTTATCTCAGCAAATAACCATGTTTCAGTTCAATCAATCATAATTAACTAACTAACTAAGATATGATAGCTCACAATCCCTTGCACTCTAAGTCAAAGGCATGTATGCTGCGATGATCTGAAACCCCTCTCTGTAGAGCAATGATAGCATCTTAATTTTTCTCATGAATTTATTTTGACTTTAATACGATTACTACTTTATATTGAAATTAAGGTATTAATATGAAAGAAAATTAATTAGGTTTACGTTTAAGAATATTTATTTAAAGAGATTTTGTAATTTTAATTTATTTCTACAGCTTCTCTAATATAATTATTTGGTAGAGTGAGTTTTACATATAAAGTGTACTACCGGGCGTAGTAGTAATAGTATGGTAGTAAATTAAAGTATAGTAAATATAATACTTATTGTATGTTTTGTTAATTGATTGTAATTTAATATCAAATACATACCCGACTTTTGTAAAGATAAACAAATTAGTAATGGACTCCGCTGGTAACAAACATAAACAAGTAATTTTAATATAGTCCCATATATAATACTTGTGAATTAGATTTTAGTTTAATATTTAGCTTAAATAAAAAAGGTTACCTTTCTATTTGCATGACTAGATTTTGCTCAAGATAATATCATCGTGACATAATTTAATTTTGAAACAGTGAAATTTTATAGAGTAAATATTGTGCAGCAGTAAAATTCTGTGATGTATTCGAAAATGAATTGTAAAAAATAATAAAATTCATTAACCGTATTCAGTTGCTCATCTTAACGTACGCATAAAGCCTTAAGTGCCGCCTAATAAAATCTCTTTCATCAAATTAAATTTCGATTCCGTTTTATTTATTCAGTGCCAAACAAGAGATGGGGTCATTGCCCCTCAGTTAAGATGATCCAAAGATTTCATCGGCTACAGGCTACGTCTTAAGAAAATCGTATTTTGTTTAATAAAAAATACAGCTTAGAACGCGACGAAGTAATTTGTATTGTGGCAAATAATTTCCTCTCTCGATACATTAAGTTCGTGAATGAGGAAGAAAGTTGTAAGCGGGAAAATGTCAATTGGATTAATCGGTTCTTTGTAAGCAGGAGTTATTTTTATATTGGATTGAGGTTTATATTTAAAGTAAACATTTATATTACAAAATACGTGTAAGCACAGCATAGGGCACTAGTTAGGTAGACAACGCATCTGTAATTGCATATATACAACTTAAAATAAAAAAAGTTAAATAAATGACATATTATGGTCGGGGGTTCGAATCCCGCCATTCGACTCTTGTCGTAAACCATATCCTAGAACAAGCTTAGAGCTTATTTGGAATGGTAAAAGAAATATTACTAAATTTACAAAAAAAAATCTGCTAATATTTTATAAAAAAAAAATTATGTCACAAAAAAGTTTTATTATTATATTTCAATTAGAAACATACATTTAATAAATTTCAAAAATGTAAAGTATTGAGCAATAATCAAAAGATACACCAAATACTCCGTTAACTTTTGAGAAATAACTCAAGTCGATCACATGACGAGTTAGAAACTTCCATTTGTCTCGACGAACGTCAGTTTGTTTATAGTACTATTCACAATCAAGATCCAATAAAAAGAAAGAAAAAACTTTAAACTTATCTCGAAAGAAGAACGTTTGATGTAAATGAACTTGGAATTGAAAAGTTAATTGAATGAAAATACACTAAAATTAATTGAAGCATTATTATCTCTAAGAGTAACAAGGAAAGGTTTTGAAGATTTACGATGAATATTAGATTTTTTTTTAAAGATGTTGCGAGTCAAAACAAACGAGAGTAAACTTTAAGCAATTTGAGTGTCGAAAACTTTAAACATACGTCTTGTGCGTTGTAAATGCTGCTGTGTCTAAAAATGTTTAAACTAAAGTCATAAACAAAACCAAAGTTTGAGATAAAGTTTAAATAAGTTATCTGAAACGATGGTTTTGGTTCGTTTGCTTTTCTCTTTTGTTTTATTGTTCTAACTTCGATGTGTTGTAAATAACAACATTTTTTTTAATTCTCTTGCTTAATTATTATTATTTCGATGTAAGTTACATATGTTTATATTTATGGACCAATAATATTTTTTCAAGAGATATTTTTTAGCTTTTTTAAAAATACAGAAAATGGAAAACCCGCTTTTATAAATAGAATAATGGATATTTCAAAATGAAACAAAAAGGATTATTTCGAGATGTTAATGGATTTCTTGCACAAGAGTCATTGTAAGAAGTCTCCGTCAAATTAAATTGAAAGTTGGGAGCTTATATGCGGCGAGTATCGACCCCGGCTTAGCCCAAAGCCCGGCCCAGAGGGATTTTGTTCGATAATCTCTCGACTTCCTGCCGCTTCGGCTTGTGTTTTTCACTTATACAATCAAATAACAAATTGCTTTTATTAATAAAATAGAATTTGTCATATTAATATCCATTCCTTATTGCAACCTACAAGTAGTTTAAACAAAAAAAAAGCAAAAAACCCGACTGACAGAGTAAATAGCGCCATCTATTGAGTGCAATTTCAAAACAAAGATTTTAAAATTTTTATAGGGAATAAATTGTACTGTTATGTAACACTTTCTTTCACTTGACGTCAAAAATCAAAATTACACGACAAAATCGGTAAATTTAAGGTTTAATGAAACAATTTTGAATTTTATTCGTAAACTTACAATCCTTTACATAAGTTCATTAAAACTTATTTTGTCTTTGCATTTTCAAAGACAATGAGAAATATGGCAACACTTTTTGTATAAGTTGTTCGCCAATGGAAACATACGGTTGCTGTCGATGATCTTTTCTTAATAAATATGAAAATGATAGTGCTGTAAATCAATAGCGTTATCTGCAATTGACATCCAATGTCAAAAGCCTTTACGTGTTACAGTAGTTTTAACCCAATATTTAAATGAGATCTTGACACCACAGGGTACACCGTATATCTAAAATGACAAAAACAACGCTGGCTAGAGAAGATAAAGAGCCTACTGAAACTAACCTCAAAATTGTTGAAATTGAATTATGCACGGAAACTCAAAGATTTATGTGTCATCCAGATTTTAGTTCATGCGGAATATTTGTACCCCGGAAATTATAATATATAAAAGGCTGTTTACATAATGTAGAACGTATATATCTTACATATAAAATTCTCATGTCACTATGTTCGTTACCATACTCCTCCGAGAGGTCTTGACCGATTTTTATGAAATTATATACGCATATTCAGTAGGTCTGAGAATTGGATAATTCCGTGCGGACGGAGTCGCGGGCGACAGCTAGTAGTTAAATAAAATAGTATACCTGATAAAATCAAAGAGAGTAGTAGACGTAAAATGTGTTAAATAATGTGTAAAAAAAGTTTTCCTTCTCAAGTAGAAACCTTTCTTGATATTTCTCACATAATTCGTAACATTCAGTTCACGTAAGTTTGGTCGATTGGGAAAACTATCCAACTCAATTGTTAGTCGTTCGATGATAAAAACAGTAGCCGACACAGTTCGGGGAACACGACCACTTGATTAAGTTAGGCCTCTATTTAGGGTAGTAGGTTTTTGTGGAATTGCATACTTTCCTTTTGGGATATGCCAATTTGGAGCATGTTACGGGTAATTTGGAAACTTGTTATTATCATTTTTTTATATGAGTGTATTTAACTTTTAGTTTTAAATGATAGATATTGCTACGATATCTATACTAAATATTATTTCTTGTAGATAAATATAACTCCGTATTTTTTTAGTGAACAGTTAGTAGTGATTCATGATATATTTTGCGAAACATTAATTGACAAATTTATGTGAAAAGTATTTACATTACATGATTCATTTAGCAGTGAATATTTTCATTCATGTTCATATTTAGTTAAAAGAGTACATTGAAGTAAAACGAAAAGTCGAAATTGTACAAAAGACTAAAACTTACATACTTATTAGGGTTTTCGAACTCAACACTACGCTCTGTTGCTTTAGGAAATTAAGATGAAAGATATTTTTGCTCTGAGTTTAATTAAAATCTTGCTACATTTATATCAGCGCTTGATTAATGAATGTTATAATAACTTAGAAACCTACAGAGATTATTATCAATGACAAGGAAAATATTTTTTGTTAATTTATTGCGTACGTTATTTCTAACTTAAGCGATAACTTAAATATTTCATTAAAGTTAACTTGTATACAAGTTTAAAATTTTTTTTTGCAATGTCGCTTTCGTCCATCATCATTTTAGATTAAGTAAAAGCCTTTTTTCATTATTTACCGTATCAAACAACGATTAAATAAATGAATAGAGGCCACAGTATTGTATTAGACGTTTCGTTAACTCCAAACACTACGTGCCCTAAAAACGTCTCACATTAAGGTAACCTCAAATATGACGGATGAGGTAAACGAACCATTATTATCTACTAGGATATTAGCACGCGGTAATTTGCTATTCAAAAGCACTGATTGCAAAAGACCGTGTGAACTGGTTATTTATATGTAAATGGGTTAGAATTGTGCTACAATATAATTATTGTATTTTTACTTTTGTAATTAGATTTTAATCAGAAGGAGAATTAACAAATTATAAGTAAGTTATAAATAAATGGCCCATAACTGGTAACATTCTATTAAATTTTACTGTAAAAAATGTTGAAAAACATTGTTACCGTTGTTAAATGATTACATAAATCAATTTGTAAATTGAATCGCAATTTGAGCCATAAATCAAGAGGAGATCGGTCTATAGATCGGTGAAATCCAATAAGCGGGATGATTTGTGTTTTTTTTTACACAATTTCGCGAACTGAGTAATAGGTTGTTACCGTGCTTCGAGGTTTCTCGGTCACCTACATAACTGACTGTTTCGATATATTCAACTAAAACATACTTTATCATTCTAGTTTATGGAATAAGTTGTGTTATAGAATTGCGATATGATTTCCGGATTTTTGTTTTTTTCCCGACCTTGAAGCGCAAGAGACATAACAAATTTTCTTAACGATATACGATATGTTAAACATGTTTTTATCAGTTCTCGTTATTTTTATTTTATTAAAGCCTTTTTTCTAAGTATATTCAGTAAAAGCGTTGAGAGATGATGAAATTTTTTTGTTATTTACAACTGTGATTCATAAACTTTAGGATCATATTGATCTAGAAGTTCAAGTGAAGAGCACTTATTGGAACTCGATATAAATAAATTCATATTGTTTTCTTATGTTTTGAATAGAGCTTTATAGTTTTTTTAATAAAATTTTATTTATGTACACAAATTAGCTTTCAATTTTGAATTTTATTAGAATCGTAAAAAGAGGTTTAACATATTATTTCATAGAACGTCAGCACTCGAGACTGTCAAGTTTATAAATAACTCCTCAATGAAGCGTAAGCATGCACATAGTATTATAAAAACACCCTGTATAGCTTGGGGTATGCCTGTGTGGGGAAACGCACATTCTAATAATAAATAAAAACAACATGTATAGCGTCAATGGTTTGCATGTGTATTACACGCACACAGGCGCGTCGAGTGTGCAGCGGTCATTGACCTCGCTGCACCCAGTACAGTCGAGCGCAAAAATCACACTAAATATTTCTTCTACATAGCTTAAACGATAGTGACTCGGGTGAAAATTTGCTGAAGTGTTTTTGGCATGATGCTGTGTTGCTTTTAATATTACTTAGTCTTGTTTTATGTGACGTGCTCAGATTTAAAAATTGTCGCATGTTTCTTCGCGCTTATTCGATTAATAATGTTGTAAAATGCAGCTTTGGAAAATGTACTGAGAACCCATTCCATTGTCTTGAGCATATTTGTTTAAGATGTAGATTTTTATAAAAGTTTGATAGACATTTTTTTTTTCTTTTGTGAATATAAAGCGCAAATATTTGTTTTAACAATACTATGATAAAATAAAGAATATTTTATTAATCTTCCTAAAAATGTTTACAAGACTGTCCGCACTTTACCTACTTAAATTAAGTGACTCAATTTTCACATAAATCGTTGAAATAGTTTCCTAGAACATCACAAAGGTTATTTAAAAAGCAACCTTCGTATTAACACTTAAAGCTTTTTTTTTCTTAAAAGTGTCGAATAGTAAATTAAGGTTAAATTTATTGCGAGTCGTATTTGTTTTATGAAGTTCTATTCTTAGTTTCATTGCTTTGTGCAAACACAAAGGCTAATTGGCGGTGGGCGCACAAACTTTCTCGTCCGGAAATTTTCTTGTATTTTCAATTTCTAGCAATAATTAAATGTTATTTTTTGTCTTTTAATAATATTAGTGAGATTCGTTAACAATTGATTTGGATTTACATTTTACTCGAGAAGAGAGGAAAGTAACAATTTTGTTTAGGTTATACGAAGAGAAAGAAATTAATATCTATCTTTTCTCGTGTCATTTAATAATAAATTAATTTGCAATCTTACTAATAGTATAAATGCAAATGTTTAGATGAATGGATGGATGGATGGATGAATCTCGCTGAAATTTGGCATATATGTAGAATATAGCCTTGAAGAAAAGACAGGCTACTATTTTTTAAAATTATTTATTTAACTCCTTGCGGACGGAGTCGCGGGAAACAGCTACAGTTCTATGTTAACTAAATATACTTACTATAATAAACTAAAGGTAAACTAAAGATGTTTAAATTAAATTTGAAATAGAATATTAATGGTGGTTTTCAGCCACAGTTACCAGGACAACATAAATATAGAATTGTCTACAGCACTGTGGTTGATTGCAGGCACTTTGAAATATTGTTTGTTATTGTTATTGCAATAAATTGAATGTTGGGAGTAAAAACGTCGTTAGACGAACTGACTACATTCCACGCGCTTGTGACTTGAATCACAAATCAACCAAAACGAGCTTTTTCAAGATAATTTGCGTCGCAGCTTCGCTTGTGGATTTCTAGCGACATTTTTCTTTTTTCTTATTTCGGTGCTCGTGCAATTTACTCCGTCTGAGAATATATCCTTGTTTTGTTTTTTTAAATCTTGCTAACAACCGTCTGGTTGCTAAGCTTGAATTACAGAAAACGGGTTTAAAGTTAGAATGTAGTTATTTTTCTTAGTTTATTGAATTCGTTGTTAGGATTTTTTCTTAATTGTACTTATAAAATTCATATAAAAGGGTAGTTTTTACATGAAGTCATATTATTGCAATCTGAGTTTTATTTTGAAATACAATTGAGTAATTGATTTAATTATCATAAATAAAGTTTTATCCCCGTGCAAGGTTCAATGACCGGAGGGAGAGCACTGACGTGTTGCAATATTTAATATAACATTTCCCTCGTTGTTGTAAATAACTTTAATAAATTGCAACAGATTTCGTAAATTGGCCATTTCGATATCTCGCCGCTTTCTTTTGAGAGCGGGTTGTGTGAGCTTTCCTCCCTCCCTACTACGCACCGTTCTCTTTGTTTCATAAAATTAGAGAGATTGATTCGTAGAATTGTTGAAATTATTATTTAGTGTAGAAATTAAAAATAAATCCTAAGATATGAAGTATTACATATAATGCTTAAGTGAAATATTAATTTTTAGTATGATTTTTCTTATCTCGTAGTTTCCTTTTTTGTTGGTTATAACTCTGACTTTTATGAAGAAAGTGGTTATCAACTTGAAGCTATATTGTTAGTTTAAACCTATCATAACTATAGTTATTGTTCTCTTAGAAGCTTTTTAAGAAATACATTTTACCTTCAGAAGTCAGTGACTCCATCACTTGTAATGGTTTTATGTGGTTACTCTTTAATAAAATGTTCATTAAAAACAAGGTAAAGTTCACATTTCAAGTAAACAATTTCCTTTTTAAAGTTATTATCATATTACGTTTAACTTAAAATTATCTCATGGCTCATTCACTTAAGAATACGTGATGTTTTACACAAAAACTTTTGTGATTGAATGTATTTGGCGCTTGAGAGTTTGTTAGAGAGACGATCGTCTGATTCGCTTTTTACTGTCCGACCATTATTGTTATTGACGCTTACTCTGTCTCTGTCTGTATGAAGACGTATTTCACATGCGACTGATAAAGGTGTGATGCACATGTTATTTTGGTTTTGGAATCGAATGAAGAGCGTTGCATCGATTATTTTAAAAAATATATTTTCCTTTAACTTATATGGGTTGATTTTTACCTAAAGCAATGTTACTCAGTAATAAATGCTCCATAAAATTGCAAAAAATAATAAAAACCAACACATATTTTGTTATAACTGTCGTCGAATCTAAGAAATATACGATGCTTTTCCGTACAATCATTAATAAGAGAGGCTCTCATGTGATGTAAATAAGTGAATTTATCTCGAAAACATATCGTAAAGCGCTCGTTACAGCTTCCAGCGAGTAATAGCCTGAGAAATGCGGGGAATGCGGCCTAACAACGTACTAGATATGACAGAATAATATACATAATCTGTATATGTTATAGCTTTTATAAACATAAACGGTAATAGAAAAGAGTAAGAGAATAGTTAAATGAACTTCGACAATCTCCTGACTAAATAAATAGCATTTATATATTGCTTAAAATTACATAAAATCGATCTTATAACATTAAATAAAAAGAATAAATATTACTAAAATTATTACAAATTCGATGTTACATAACAACGTATGTTTCATCTCATCAAATCTGATTTTATCACGTACTCATGCCTAAGTAATAAAAATGACGTTCATACAAGCGTACGCAATCGTAAATCCCTCTTTTACAATGTTTTGTTACTCAAAATGTTTTCTCAGACAACGAATGAGAGTTGTCATAAAAAATTTCAAACGATTTTGACATATGAAGCGTTTAATTCAAAATTCACTTTGCTGCAGCTGAAGAATTAGTTTAAAAGCGTAACTCCTAGAAACTGTACTGATCTCAGCTGAATTTGACAGGCCATTATAAAAGTTTTTAAGAAACGCAGCAGAATCCCTTGGTGATTACGTAATGATTGAGTAAAAGTACATTAAAAATGAAAAGGATATTTCATTGTGAAATTCAATTACACGTAGATAAAAATAGTTCTACTTAATTTTGAAGACAAAATTTCAAAATCCTGTCTAAATGTAGTTAACTCTATCTTATTCGTATTCACTTAATGATGTACACTTGCTTGAGATCGAAGCTTGAGTTTTTCATTTTATATGTTACTAAGTCGATAAAGTATTTTTCAAGCAGTTTTCTCTTTAGAAAAACAACTCTGTTTAAGCTTCAAAATATGTTTTCATTAAAAACATACATTTTTTAACTTTATATGATTACTGTTTAGTTCTTTGATTTTAAACGTTAAGTTAAATGATCTGTAGATTAAGTAAGTAACTTGTGTCACTTACCACTAATCTCTTTTAGTATTCACATGATTTATATGACAGAGGAGATGAAATTGCCCCTTTCTTAGCGAAATGCGCTCATAGACAATGAAAGTTTTGAAATTTTCTATCACTTCGCTTTCGAACTTTGTAATTACTTAGCTTTTAATCTTATGACGAATGTTTCGGGCAATGGCCTTAGTTCAATGCCTTCACTTCTTACTTCAAAACTTATCCATCAACTACTTATTACAGGCATTTCATACGTTAGAGGAAGACTTAATTAGAAGTATGTAGTTCTGTTGCCAAGTTAATTACGAAGACCAGGCTATATGAGATCCTAAACTTTGATTTAATTCTTTAATCTAGGAATCACATTCTTTATATTCTTAGTGGAAAACAAAGCTTTGGAATATTCAAGAAAGCTTGTTTCGGTACCTTTTGGGCTAAACTAACATGATCCTTTTCAAGGATTGTCATAGCTCTATGTTAACGTTGAGATTTAAGGTATCGGTGCAAGAAATGTGTGCAATCGCATGTTGAGCGACGACGGCGGCAGTAGCAACGTCCCCTGACCCGGTCAGCTGCACTCGATCGATGTCGACCGCACGGCGCACACCACTCTGCTACAACTGCCATTCCTAATGTACACGCGACACGGAACTAATGCTCCTGGGATGCTTTGCTTTTTGCTACTATTACTACTACTACTGCAATCGCTCCTAAACAACCTATATATTTAAATATCTTGGTTATATTTTATACAGGATAATCTTTTGAAAATGTTATAGTTATAACTCGCTTGGGTTAGATGTTAAGTGGTCGAAACTAAGTCTTCAATAACCTAGATGTTGTGAGGGCTTCTTGAGAGGGATAGATGCGGTCAGCGGGTCAAGAAGGACGGATATATTCAGCCAAAATTTGTTGCTATGCGCGACTAGATTGTTGTATTTGTGTTTGTAGCAGCTAATAAAGTCCTTGAATTAATGAGATTAATGTAATTGGTGTCTTTTTTGACTAGACTTAAACACAATTTGGACTGTAAATAAATCGCGTAATAAAATTGTTAAAATATCAATGAACGGAATTTTGCCTCAAGTAATATAATTTAAAATGTAAAACAAAGGAGAATCGAGTTTGTTGTAAGGAAATTGGTAAAGAGGGAACTGAGATTTCATTATTTTAATATGTGAAATGTAAGCAATCTTGGGAAAGTAGGTCGGCCTCACTTGTGTGTGTGTGTGTCTACCTCAAATACACTCACACATTAAAATCAGGATCACTTCCCTAAATCAATTGGGTTTAAATTGACATGGTTGTACTCCAGTTTTCAATCGATATTGTTTTGTCTTATTTCAAAAGTAAGATTAAAAAATCAAAAGTAAGAGTAACACATAGTATGATTTATTTTATAAATCTTATAAAAATAATGAAAAACCCGAAAACATAATTGTAAAATGTTACTTAAAACACGCTGTAGCATGTTTTAATTTTTAACACGATTTTCTGTAAATTTTGCCACTCGTTCGCTGACATCTGCCACTCTTTATTTATTAAATCCTCTCATGAATTTATAATCGTTTTCACAGGACTATGTGAGTCATTGCGTTACTACAGCAGGCTACGTACAGTACAAATTTTGAACTGTAAGTTGAATAATCTCTACCTAATTGTTTTTTTTTATTTAATAAATTAATATAAAATATAGTACACTACTAGTCTACAGACTATGCAATTTGTTTGATATATATTGCTATTTAATAATTACAATTAGCAGTTAAAAGCAGTTAATAATTAAAAATAGTAAAATATTCTGCATAATTTAACGGATACATCATTTTTGAAGAATTTCAAAGCATTAAGCGGGAACAGGATTTGCAACAATAAATCTGTACAGCCAATAAAATTCTAACAAAACATAAATCAGTTCAACATCAATGCGTAGGTCAAGGGTAGCCAAGGAGATGGATTGTTGAACAAGTGATTAAGTTTTTTTTTGAAAAAAGGCCTTTTGGCATAATGTGTCTGCTTACTTAAATAAGATAATAAACACATCCATTCTATCCATTTTGATATACTTAGTATTAATATTTATAATTATATTTTCTTAACTACTTAAACCAATGTTTGTCGTGAGCTACGATAGATAATCAAAACAAATGTAATAACATAACATAAAGTAGACTATTCACTTTGTCAAATAATCTGGACGAAATGTTAACAGCATCGCCAAACAAAATGGCAACGACACATATAAAATACAGACGTAGATGGCTGATTTACGAGCCCGCGTTTGCAATGACTTGTAACTCGATACTCCACAAGTATTTCTATACGGGAAACAATTTTCCTAAATAATTAAATAATTATAGATATAAGTATATTAATTTTATCAATGTGAAGTGCTGCATCAATCCAAATAGATGATTTAAAATTAAATTAGAATAGCAAATAAAAATAACACGAAAAAGCAATCTCTAATCCCAAAAGGTATTCGTTAACGAAGATTGATTCGAGGTCGCGTCGGTCTGGACAGAGGTAAATGTCATTTACACTCGTATATGTGGTTAAAGTGTCTTATTTTCAAATTTAAACTTGTGTAAACTATTTGAATAGATATGCCTACGATAACTATGTTGACCTCTATCTTCGAACTAAGGTCCCGACCTCTTCGTCACGTGCAAATATCACGCGCAACCTTTGAAAAGAACAGGCGACGTCATCAACTAAAAGGGCGAAATCATGTTTGACTTTGTAAACACGTGCTTTCTAAATAACTTGTCGATAATACTTAAGCTCTCATATTTTTATCCTTCAAACTTCGTTTGGCTTTTTGAAATGAAATAACTTTGGAGGTTGTTGTTTGAGTTCTTTTTAACAGTGTATTGTATTATAAGACCAGAAAAATTTTCTGTCTTGTACTTTAAAAGTAGAAAAAGAAGAGAGCGTCCTTGGTGTAGTTGTTTGCGCTTGGCTGGTCCGGACCCTAATCTAAAACGTCCAGGTTCTGTCCCCGCTATGTACCAATGTGTTTTGCGATTTTCGAATTTCTTAAGTATATTTATCCGACGTTCTTCTCGTAAAGGCAAATATCATGATGCAACCTGTGCAAATCTACGAAAAAAATATATGAAGTCAACCCACACTAAGCACATTAAGGGTAGGCTCGAAGCCACTCTGTAGAGACCGAATGAAAAAGTAACATGCCGATGCCGCAGGCTAACCTAGTCTATATACAAATGTCTAACATAAATAAGTATTAAAAAGTCGTTTGTCGCGAACACACTAACTTACATTTGGACGGCTCCCAAATGCCACAACACTAAATAATTTGCTGTAGAAATTATCTTCACATGTTTTCCCACATATCCTCCCACACTTTGAACTACAGACCTGTTCGCGCCTGAGGTGCGGGCAACACCACTACCGGTGCGAACCGACGTGCGGTGGCACGAAACGTCACTTGGTTTTCCGCTTTCGACCGCCGATGCATACGCGCAACGATCAATTTGTCTATTTGCAACTCTGTATTTACCGCTTATTAAACCATTATAACCAAATACTTGTGTTTGGCCTAAACAAATGGTCCTTCGAGCCTCAAGAATCAACAAAAGTACAGTCCGCTAATTTAAAACGTTTGGAGCGAACGGAGTGCAGCAAATTATCGCGACATCGGCTCAACGGTCGTCGGAATCAAACATCGAACATCAAGACAAAGGAAGTACTGTGTGGACAAGGGAAGATAAAGTGAGTTCGTTCCATATTTTCCTTTCTAAATCCTCTTCAATTGGCTTCCTATTGTATTAATATAATTGTTCAATTTCACGCTTACGCATTTACGAGCGACTAATTACCAAATAGTGAAGTACCCACATTATATTTTTTTATTTCGTCGTATAACTTATCGATAATTTTTTACTTTTAATTTAATAATGGCCCAACTAGATGTTTTAATTCGAAAACGTAGTGGCATGAAAGCCAAGCTTACCAATTTTTCTAATTATATTAGCTCAATTAGCGCTTCTGGCATAATTTCCGAACTTCAACATGAATTACAATGTCGACTAAATAAATACGAGGCCTTATACGATCAATTCGATGAATTACAGGTGGAGATTGAGGTGTGTTCCGACAAGCCAGAGGACGAATATGAGGAACGTTCAAAATTCGAAGAGCGTTATTACGCGCTGATGGCGCAAGCGCGCAGTCTGTTGTGCCGTGAAGGGGCAACGGATGATGGCCGCTCTGTTGCAGGCTCGATATGCAAACAAGCAGGTGACTCATTACAAGGCAATTTTATTCGCTTACCCAAAATTGATTTACCTCGCTTTCATGGTAGTTATCAGTGCTGGCTTGAGTATAGGGACACATTTTTATCATTAATTCATAGTAGTGCTTCTATCGATAATATAAGCAAGTTCCACTATCTGCGCGCCTCGCTCTCGGGTGCGGCGCTCGACATTATTTCAAATATAGATTTTAAAGGCGACAATTATTTAATGGCGTGGCAGTTGCTATGTGATCGATATGACAATAGTCGTCAATTAGTGCATAATCACGTGCAGGCATTGTTCAATGTTGAACAGGTTTTTAAAGAATCGAGTCTTTGTTTACGTCGTTTGCTTGATACAATTAACAAAAATATTCGAGCCTTAAAAACATTGAACGAGCCGACGCAACATTGGGATACGCTTGTAGTTTACATCATGTCAAACAAATTAGACGACGTAACCGGCAGACATTGGGAAGAATATCGTTATGGCTTATCGAAACCACCATCTTTGCAACAATTTTGCGAATTTATTAGTAACAAAGCTGATTTATTGGAAACTATAGAAAATAAACAAAGTACAAATGTAAATAAAACAATTTCGAAAAATAACAGTTATATAGTCGCATCAAATATAAATAATAGTCGTTCCTTTGCACAGTCAAAAAATAACAACATGAAATCTTATAATTTGTCATGTCCTTTATGTTCAAAAAATCATCTTTTATTTACATGCGAATATTTTCGTAGTTTAACCGTTGAGGAACGATTAAAAAAGGCAAAGGAATTAAAAATATGTTTTAATTGTTTACGTCCCGGGCACGGTACTAAGCGATGTCGATTAACGCATTGTAAGTATTGCAATAGTAAACATAATACTCTTTTGCACACCGAAGAGTCTAAGCCTACTTCATTTCAAGACCCGATGCCTAGTAGTTCTAGTGTCGCATTGCCTATTCACCAATCTTCATCATCCATTGCTTGCGCTAATCAAAATAATATTGCTTTGTCGAGTAATACTTCCATACAACCTACTACTTCTTTGCATGTTTTACTGTCCACAGCTATGGTGAAAGTGATGGACGACAACGGCAACAGCATGGACGCACGGCTTCTACTCGATAACGGCAGTACGGCTAACTTTATAACGCAGTCGCTTTGCAGTAAGCTAAAATTACCTACACGTTCCGTAAGTTCTGAAATTAATGGCATTAATAATCAATCGTTAACTAGTACCCAAGCTTGCAACCTAACAATCCAGTCCCAGTGTTGTAGGTATAGAACGAATATAGATTGTTATATATTACCGGAGATAACTAAAATACTTCCTTCTACTTTTATAGACGTCAGTCAACTTTCGATGCCCACAGATCTACATCTAGCTGACCCTACGTTTAACATACCGTCAGTAGTCGATATTCTCGTCGGGGCTGAAGTTTTCTGGGATGTAATATACAATAAATCAATTAACCTAGGGAAAAACAAGCCTAAGTTAGTCAAATCAAAATTAGGTTGGATTGTTACAGGCCAACTACCGATACAGTCAACATCAAATTTTACGCAGTCTTGTAACTTGTCTATAAGAAATCTGGACAACAATTTGAAAGGGTTTTGCCATCTTCCGAATCCACTTGCCATTACAACGCATCACAACTATTAAATCCAGCTGGATTGAATTGCGAGTCAGGTTTTCGATCTTTAATAAATAAATTTTCTAACTTTAATCGTCTTATAAGAGTAATGTCATATGTGCAACGTTTTGTATATAATCTTAAAAACAAAAATAACAAACAAACCGGTTTACCTACTAAGGATGAATTAGATCAAGCCTTAAAAAGCGTAATGCAGAACGCTCAAATTGATATGTTTCCCGACGAATACGTTTTGTTAAAAAAGGGTAAATCGTTACCTCGTAAGAATAGACTTTCGTCTTTGAGTCCGTTCATAGACGGCGACGGTATCATACGTGTAGGCGGAAGGCTTGAAAACTCATCTTACGAATATAATATAAAACATCCTATTTTGCTGTGTAGTAAACATCACGTTACTAAAATGTTATTTCAGAAATATCACATAGATTTATTGCACGCAGGACCTCAACTGCTCTTAGCAAATATACGTCAATTATATTGGCCCTTAGGGGGCAGAAATCTTTCTAGAATAATCGTAAGAAATTGCTTAAGATGTTTCAGGTATAAAAATACAACTATACAGCCTGTCATGGGACAATTACCAATTTCTCGTACCAACTTAGAATTTCCATTTTTACATTGCAGTGTCGACTATGCCGGACCTATACTGATAGCTGACCGGAAAGGACGAGGGTGTAAGCTTATAAAATCGTATGTGTGTATTTTTGTTTGCCTTGCAGTCAAGGCTGTGCATATTGAGCTTGTTACAGATCTGTCTAAGGAAGGCTACATGTCAGCCTTGAACCGTTTCGTGGCTCGTCGGGGCAAACCTCAGTCCATCCTGTCAGACAATGCAACGAACTTTGTCGGAGTTTCCAACGAGTTGGAACAATTTTTGCAGACTTCAAACCTCCCGTCGGAGGTCGCTCAGCAGGGTATTAAATTTTCCTTTGCCCCTCCATATTCTCCACATTTCAACGGCATTGCTGAAGCAGCGGTTCGTTCGACAAAATATCATCTTAGGCGCTTGATGCAAATGACTCACTTTACTTATGAGGAACTTACCACTTGTCTAACTCAAATTGAAGCCGTTTTGAATTCCCTTCCACTCACCCCTCTCTCATCTGATCCCACTGACCTATCTGCTCTTACTCCTTCCCATTTCTTAATCGGACGATCTCTTTTATCTGTACCTTATCCACAGGTGACAAACATGAAGGTCGAGCAATTGCAACGTTACGAAAGAATCAATTATATGAAGCAACACTTTTGGAAGCGATTTTCTAAAGAATACGTCTCTTTACTTCAAACTAAGACTAAATGGTTCCATTCAACAGGAAATCTATCTGTGGGGACTCTTGTACTATTGAAGGAAGCAGGTCAACCTCCCCTACTGTGGCCATTGGGACGAGTCACCAAAATTTACCCTGGCGTCGATGGCGGTTCAAGAGTGGCAGAACTGAAGATGAAAGGGAGAACTGTTCTGCGAAGCTACAAAAACATCTGTCCGCTTCCCTTCGACTAGAATCTTCTTACCACTCTTACATCATGACTCTTGCCTTACAACCACTTTCGTCTGCTTATCCACAGCCATGGGCCCATCACTCTGCTTCTTTGAACAAAGATGTTCAACCCGGGGAGGATGTTCGCGCCTGAGGTGCGGGCAACACCACTACCGGTGCGAACCGACGTGCGGTGGCACGAAACGTCACTTGGTTTTCCGCTTTCGACCGCCGATGCATACGCGCAACGATCAATTTGTCTTTTGCAACTCTGTATTTATCGCTTATTAAACCATTACAACCAAATACTTGTGTTTGGCCTAAACAGACCTACTTAATGATGTCCCTGAAAACCTAAACATATTATAGTTACATATCTTCACTAACAAAATGAGTATAAAGATACGTTTGTTTGTGTTTTGTTACTTTGTTAATAATTTCAGAAATTACTCAACAGATTTAAAAAAATCTTTTACCGATGGAAGGTGTTCAGTTAGCGAATAACAAAGGCTAAGTTTATTTGCAAAGGAAATCATGGCGAATTATTATTGTTAAATATAAAAATCTTTAGTGCCATGCTCAATAAAGGGTAAGATTCACGGTGCAATAAGATAGATATTGTTTAGGGTTGTATGGGTTTAGATTTTAGTCTTTGATTGGAGAATGTTGAATGCGATGACAAAGTTTGACAAATATTTGTATTTACACAAATGTTTGCCACAGTGTCTGGCGCTGGCTGTGTACATTATGTGTCAAGTCACTGGCGACGGTGCATCTTTTATAAATAAACAAAATCCAAGTGTTTGTTACTTTTAAATAAAAAAATCTTGGCTTTATAAAGTCATAGTTATAAATTTAAATGTCTTATTTTATTGTTAAATTTTGATCTGTTTCTACATTGAGATTAGAGAAAGAAATCAGACCAAAAGTATAGTTGAAGAGTAGAGACAATTATTTAAATCTCGCATTATGAAATATTTTAGTTCTTAAAAAGCCCTTTCACATTACTTCTGCTGCTCTTGAATTCGTTTAAGGAGTCCCTTAGTATAGATTTAATGGGTAATCTAATGCTCTTAATGACATAAAAACTTAATAACTTAAATGCAGATAAACGTGAAAACTTTTTACTTTATGTATTTCGTCACTGAAACCCTCATATGAAAAAAACTGTTTATATTTAAGACACTGCTTATAGTACTCAATTGAAATACAGTATATTTTATATGGATTTTAGAGATAACGTCTTCGTATCGGGCTATACAAAGTAAATTTCAATGGAGTCGTGTCCTGGCTCAATTGGGATTTGTCACGATCTCGGGAGAGCTTGCGTCCGACCTTGCAGATAAAGTTTGGATGCCTTTTTCGTATTGAATCTAAACTGTTTACTTTGTTAAGCTTTTAAAATTATTTTTTTTATCAAAATTTCTAATCAAATTAATCTGGAAGATTAGTTGGATGTTTTTGCGTATATGAAATTAACCAAGTCGGTTATAATTTATCAAGATTAATAACATTTTTAATATAGTTTTTCTATTATTAATTACTACCTAGTAATAAAAAAAAAACTTGTCCAGTTCAGTAGTCTTTAAATAGCTAAGTTAACAATATCAATCATCGAGATAAGTAATCAAGGAGAGGCCAAAAATTGTAAACAAATGAAATCTGCGTAGGTCCGCGGTCAGCGACATCTACCTTACATCGCCTTTACTTAGAGTACTTAATTAATTAACTTAAGATGTTTGGTCACTTAAAACAATCTTTTTAGTTAATATTAAGTGGATATTACGAAAAAACCACCCGTTAATTTTACATAAAAAGAAACATTAAATTAGAAATGGATTCGGCAGGGGAAATTTACGGATTGTATAAACTCGGAAGGGTATATCTGAATTTTGTACATCTCCTCCTTTGCCCATTAAAGGTTACTCCTCCGTTTTGCAGATGACTATGGGCAGCGGTTAATTTATTGCAATGTAAATAAAAATTTAATATAATATTTTCGTTCAGAAAAAAAATAACCTTTGTAATATATAAAGTCCAGTTTGATATCGATATCAAATGCACTGCAAAGCCTTCAAATCCCACATATATCAATCTCAAGGTCAGAGTTGGGCCATTTATCTCACCTCAGCAGTGCTGCCCTCTCGCGCCGCCGCCGGGAAACGGACATTGAATTGATAAGGATCGTGTTTTACTTTCATACATTTAATGTATGTTCGAGTGATATCCATTAAATTTGGTGATTTGTACTTTCTTATATTACTTTATAATATTACCTTCAATTGAAGGTCAGAATCAACATAGAAGGAATATAAACTATTCATCAAATGGATGTTACGGCAAAAAAGTTTTTTTTTTTGAATTAATATTTGGAATTATCTTTTCTTTTTCTGTATATCGTTTTACCATAATAAAGTGGCCAGTATTAGAAAATAAATTAAACTAAACCCATTTATTAATAACAGAGACTCAGACGATTTTTGGATACTTTTAAAAATATTTTTAGAGATCAATTCTTTTACATAACCCTAATACCCTTAGTTTATATTTAAAATTGGAATTAAAGAATAGATTATACTCTAGTCTGGAATAGTTAAACTAAGACGATATAAATTACATTCCATGTATACGCTATTATTTTTCTATTTAATTTTATTCTTCGCTAAAGATCTTTGTTTTAATCCTTCTTTTAAAAGATAAAAGATTTTGGTTTCGAATTTAATAAAACATTTAAGAAGAATTCTAAAATGACTCATACTTTTATTACATAAATATCGGTTATGAATAATAATATTTTACTAAGACATTATTAATAAAAACCCACATTAATGAAAGATATAAGGTATATTAATAATGTGATGTAATTAATTTCACGGTTGATAAATTCACAACGGGTAACTATACTAATATAATGTCTGTTTTGTATAATTATATATAATATAGCCTAAACAAAATACTATAATATATTATGATAAATATGTTTAATGGCTAATAAAATCTCGCCACTATGGCAACCAGAGTGTCCCCTGGTAACAACTGGTTCATCATCATCATCATATTCAGCCTAAACTTGTCCACTGCAGGACGTAGGCCTTCCCCATCGATTGCCACAATGCCCGGTCCTGTGTCGCCCGCTGGTTAATATTGTATAAATAAAAGTCTATTAATAAAACTGCATAAATTCAACGTCGTAATTGCCCTGTCAAAAATAATCTCAAAGCAGTTAAAGTTCAAACGCCTCCGTCAAATTAGTGAGGATTAAATTAAAATTACTTTTTAAAAATAGAAAAAGATAAAACTTCGGTCTATTTGTTTTGTTATTTAATGAAACCTTTATACATGTTTCTTTTGAAGTTCTAATAATAGAGACAAAAAGATGTTTATTGTGTCTCCTGTGGGCAGAATAAGTATCTGGTTTCCTGACACGTTTTGGACCTCGAATATAAAAATCGTTTTTTTGGGGTTTTTTGTAAACAAATAAAAAATCCAAGAAATTCTTTTGATATATAAAAAGTAATGGCCGCAAAGAAACGTGAGTATTTAAAAAAATATTGAGAAACAGAAGAGTTACAGTTTAAACTTACATTATACTCGTACATAGTTGGTACTTAATTAATCGTACCTTCTTTCGGACCCAGCTTGTGTTAACTTTTCGTTCAATATTTTTTTTAATACATATCCATGTATATAAGACTGATAATAAAATAATCGAGTTACAGGCATAAAATTGATTCAAATATCATCACTTAAGTCGAAATCTGTGTAAGGGAATGCCATAAATCAATTCCTCACAAGAGGAAAACGTCGCGTCACTTTCGTAGACATAATTGATGGGATGAGGCGCTAACTTATCACCATCACAATACTGAGGGAATGATCGAGTCATCTCTACGCATCGACGACTAACATATATCTGATATTTATCGCTTTTTGATCATAGCTAACATTCTGATACGGAACTATCTTATTACATTTACATATTTATTTACAAAGCAAATAAATTTCATGGTCCAGAGATATTATATATTATAATTGTAGTTTATTTAGCAAATATTATCGTTGTTATTTTAATTAAAAATTAACTAAAAGTAATATTTGATACTTGATTAAAATACGATATCATTCGTCATTTGTTTAAAATTCACTTTCGAAATCAATTAAAATGCCTAGGAATTTATTTAAATAATACAAAACGAAATTGCTAACATAATATAAACAGTCTTGAACCATTCGTTTCATAAAACAAATCGAATAGATTATTTCCATGTCAATATGTAAAGAGATTGAGGCCCTTTCTGATCTGTCATTATTCTCGTCTCATATGCAATCGTGTGTTCGCTTTCCCGCGACCTCTCCACTCCAATATCCTGCGCCCGAAGGCCGGGCCTTTAATCTCTTGCAGTGGGTTTTTGATAGACGTCGAAGGTTGCATTGCTTCCTTTATTCGCCTCGGGGTCGGGCATATTGTGTTTTTCGCGCCATTTATTGACACTTGAGTTGTTCGCGCCAATTTCGTTTTATTAACGCTTTCTTCGTTCAAGATTCTTTATTGCTAAACTTTTCGAAAGTTACGAACGAGTTGCATTATCGTGTGACTTGAGTCTCCTAGACTATGAAGTTCCGGAGATAGCTTCAAACAAACATCCATCCATCCATCTAAACATTCTCATTTATAATATTAGTAAGATAATAACTTATTAAAATATATTTTACTAAAAGGCAGTGAAATAAGTTACATATCAACTATTTAAGTAAGAGGTGTAAACACTTACTTATGTAGAGTACATTAATATTAAATTCTTAACCCTCGTTGGTCGGAAGATTTAGGGTCAGTACATTATGGAAATGAGTCTAACATTTGCCAGAGTTTATAGGTAATATTTGGTTTTGGCCTAAAAAGGGCGGTTTAGGGAAAGTAGGGCAGTATTGGGCAATGTTTCAGCTCGGCCGGCGATCTACTCGTATCTAAGCTCGCTAGAATCACTTAGCGGAGCCTGTTTAAAGGATCCAGGTCACATACAGCGAGATTTGATATGTTATGTTGGTCACATTGACTTAGCTTTATGTTATGTTGGTCACTGTTAAGTAAATGTCTCGATCGAGTACCACTTAAATTTTATTACACACTCTCGTATGCGTTCTTATAAAAAGGAAATATCTCAAAGAAATGCTTCGCAAATCTTTATGTGATTATAAAACAAAATTTAATGGAATAAGTTAAATAATCAATAAAGCTTACCGTGGGTTTCTGATACCAAAAATCTGTATAAGATATGTCGCTATCCCTTTCATTATATTTGACGACACAGAGATAACAATACGTTTTAAACAGTGTGTTTGGACTCAGAAATCCACGGTTAGTTAGTGGATCGACTCATCCGGCGTAAAGAATAGCTCTTAAGATATATATATATATATAATGTTTAAAAAATATTCTTCCACGTTTTATGTGCCAGAAGCTAAGTATTAGCATTAATTTTAGAATAAATACAGCGTCGGTGAGCAGGGTGAGAGGCAGGTTGTTGTTTAATTCATTCTTTATCTTGCCCAGGTTCAGGCAGGGCGGGAAACTAAACAACGGCCCGTGGAATTAGGTCAGGACCTGCTATTGAAATGTTGTTTGCCTTTCTTTGAACTTATGTAAACTGTACTCATGTTTATATAAAGCCCGCTACAAACCTTCAGTTTTAACTGCACAGTTTGAACTGAACAAACAAACTGTTAAAACTTTATTAAATAGGTTTGTGTAATCTTAGCGATTGATTTAACTAACTTTATGGTTGAAGTAAAGTGTAAATTAATAAATTATGAACGTCTGTGCCCGATAGTTGTCACTCTTCATTCAAATAATTATGATTTTTAAAGCATTATTTCAGAAAAAATAACTTCGTGCCTAAAATGTAAAAGTTCACAGCTTTAAAACTTAGCAAAACCTAAAAATATAGAGCGAAGAACATAAGTGCTTGACCCAAATAGCCTGAGATTGTGTTAGTGTCCTCTGAATTGCTAAGATTGTTTCCGCACAGCTGACCGTCTCGTTAGCCGGCAGTTAATAACGCTCTCTGGGAGGGTTTGCTTGGAAATCGATAGCGGACTTTCCTTTACAAAATACAGTTACTTGATAATATCTTTAAAGTTAAGAAAACAATATATTTTTCAAATTATTATGGTGATGTAAATAGTTTGTTTTTCCTGAAATCAAGCAAGCCAGCTTCAAAGAAGCTTTTCGTTTTCAAGTATCATATCAGCAAAATGTAACAATATAAAAATTTTCTTTGGTATGTAACGTTACTTATGGTTTAGGCAAACTTTCCCAGCAATGTCTTACAAAAAATCGGTTTTCTTAAAACAATCCCCTCGTGGGAAACTTCGATTCCGTGAGACCTTCAGGCATAAGATATTAAACAGCAATACCCTATAAAAGTGTGAAGACGGTTTGCTTCCGCGGGGCTATCGCTCGCAGGTGAGCGGGGGCACGCGGGGCACGGGCGGTGGCACGCGGTGCGCGGGGGGCACGAAGGAACTGGGTCAGCCGGATCTGGGGCACGGGTCGCCGGCCGCAGACTGCCGGCAGAGATAGGGTGCGTTTTGATGCACTGTTTGTTTGTGGAAATTTTTTAAGTGGATATTACTACCCTATGTAAAAACTACAAATGTTTATAAACGCTTAAGTAAGACCAGGTTTGTTTGGCTTTAGATAGTGATAAGGCTATTTGTCACGAAAATTTCTATATTGTAGCGGAAGAGATTCGCTGTTTGTTTAATTAATATTTCATTATCTAAGAATAATTCATCCTAGTTTTAAAAGAATACTCGCGTCCAAAGTCTAAATAATTCATTTCTTGTAATAATGTTACTTTAAAGAGAGTTTCTCATTCAAGTTATGGTCGGAATTATTTATTCATCCTCATTAAAAGCTTCCCTTAAAACATTAGGCGGGCAAGGTCATCGCTACCTCCACCCCGCGCCCCACGCTCCTCGCCCTGCGCCCAGCGCCACTACATGCATTATGAAATAAAACCATATTCCCTCTTCCCTTTTCCTAAGTTATACTCTTGGTAAAACTGAAAACTACTTATGAAAGTGACTTTTTGAGAAAGTTTAATGCAAATTATAAAGTTCGTTAAAACCTTGTAAATCCGTCATAAAACTGGGAAATCAATTGCAATTCTCCTTTGCGTTTTACCGCGAATTTATTTAAATTGCACGTCCACATTTAGAATTTAAATTCCATTATTGATTGTAGTTTTTAGTAAATAGTATAGCATGTCTATAGCTATTGACCCGCGTATGAACTGGCGCACAATCGTATTCGAATCATGAAATCGATCGACTGCGCCGCGGTGCTCTGTACCCGGTGCCCGTTGCTTCTTTCACGTCCCAATTACATAATTTATGCTAACCTTTTTCCTCGTGTGCAGCTCAACCGAAACTTACAGCTACGCTAACAAGAAACTATCTGTTTACATATGGAACCTAAAAAAAACTTAAGTACGTTTAACTGATATAAAATATCGCAGACATCATTTGCTCAGGTAGAGATCAAATTTATTAAAGCTAACGTACATTTAAAAAATAAAAACTTAATGATTTACCCTATCAATTAAATAATTGAGAGTAATTTTCAAACTTTGGAGTGTAGTCGATTTCAACAATTTTTTTTCAAATAGAAAATTTCTTTTCATTTCACCTGTTAACATTACCACTGACCTCGGTCAAGGATTACTCGAACAGTATCAGTATTCCATCCAACGAAATACAAAGCTTTGGTTCAAGCAAATCTTTTACTTCCAATCGATATCTTCAAATGCATCCATTAGAGTAAACGATACCATAGCTTTGGTTAACGTTTTTAAAGCACAAATTGTATTAGAGTCGTCTTCATCGTTTCCGCCTTTCGTGTTGTAATGCTTTACAAGGGCACGGGCGAGAGGGACGCCCGTATCAGGCGTGCTTTTGTGGGACAGAGACAGGTGCAGGGGGTTGCAAGGCCTCGGGTCGCAGGTACAGTGACCTGACCCAGTTGTGGCTGCAGCCGCTGCCGCCGTGTAAATATTGATTCGCGCACTTGTTGCTCAGGTGCGGCGCGACTTCGACCTATGCTTTTTCCAAACCGACTTACTGGATTTTAAGCTTATATTGATCCAAGATGGATTGCCTTCTTCTTGTAATTTTTAAATTAAAAAAAATATTGTGAAGATAAAAAATTAGCAAGATATCTCGTTATAAAAGTTCTAACTATGTTAAATAAATACGTTCTTTTATTTTATTACTTTTCTTTCTGTTAATCTCTCTTTCTGTATTTTTTTTTCATTTCTGTTTTCAGTGCTCATTTACTAGGTAGTATTTGTTTTTGCACTATCAAATCTAGTAGGTACGTTAATAAGATGTGTTCATTGTTGCAGCGTGGGTGCTGGGTTGGCTAATGTGCAAGACGGTACCGTACGTCCAAGGATTGTCTGTCGCCGCCTCCGTGTACAGTCTCGTCGCCGTCTCACTGGACAGGTCAGTACACCATTTAGAAAAGAAGCATAACACAACACCAATTTAAGGAAAATGGCAAAACTAGATGAAATAGGATAAGAATCATTACATGCATTCTTCTAAGTATTATCTTTGAAATGTGGAAGGTCATAAAAATGCGTAACACATAAAGTATTCTATTAACAATGTCGAATATATTCTGCAAAAGAAGTGGCCAAATTAGAGCGAAAAACTAAAAGCAATTACATAATTGTCTAATAAGGACCAGCTGATTGATGAACAAGAAAACAAGATTCATAGTCAGTTACTTTCTTAATACTGAACAGTTAACTCGCATTGATTCAAGAGCTTTGTTTGCGTGAAATACAAACAGTTGCTATCTCCGTAGAATAATCCCATATAATTGATAGAGCGGCAGCGGGACTATTAATTAAGATGTGTATCAGACTCAAGGTCTCGGCCATTGACAAGATTTATCTCGGTCCGATACCACGCGGGTTGCGTAACCTATTGTATACTCGAGACATCGACAGTCTGTTATATAAGCCACACACGTTAGGTTTTGCATGACCATTTTACTCTGACTTAACTAACAGGCATAATCAAATTTACTGTGTCTTCGATTTGGCAGAAATAATGATAGGGCTTATAACTATGTTTTTACATAAGAGTCGTGGCGTTCAAATTCTACGGCAACTGTTTTGCCACAGAAGCCATGATTTGCCTGTAAGTTATACCATGGAGGAAGAATCTCCATATAAAATCTAACGTGTGTGGCCAACATTATGCTACAGTAAGTTTCGTAACGCGATTGTTTTTCTTATGTATATGACAGCGTAGGTTGCGCGTAGAGTATTGATAGAGTATTGATCTGACAGCTCATCAATTTCAAAGTCTGTAACTTACGCTTTGTTTCATGACTTTATTTTGTGTCTCTGTAGCCTGATTGTACTATTATTTTGTTATGTATTATAGTATTTTACAATAATTCAATGTAATGTTTTAATAGCTTTACATAAATAACTTTCACTCCACGAAGTATTTTCTTGCAGTTTTTTTGTATATTTTTGAATTCATTCTAAAATCTTATAATGTGGTTCATTTTATTGATCCCTACAACTTGCTCCCGAATTAATTTCAAATTGACTATAAATGATGTAAAAAGATCGCGAGGCCGGAATACCTGGTCCTTGCCTTGACCCACTAGTGATGGGGCCCATTGGTAACGGCGGCATAATGCGCCGCGGTGGCCGCAAATCAAGGACTCGCGTGCCAAAAATTTATCAGCGAGATTCCGGAAAAAAATGTTTGGCGGTTTTGATTGATCGACTTATAAAGACTTCTTGCTATGGGAAGATGTTTTATGTTTTTTTCCTGATATCAAAAGTTGTTATGAAATAAAGGGATGTTATATGACTTGGGTAAATGCTGTCTTAGAAACATGAAGTTTTGATTTTTGAGTTTATGAAGAGTTGGTTGTGTAGTTTTAAATTCTTTATTTTTTTGGGTTATTTGATATTAGAGAAAGCTGTTAGGAGAAGCTTTAGTTAAATAGTTAATAAAGATTTTGTTTCATTTTATTCTTAGTTTTTATCTAAAATTATATTTTGATAACTTTTGAATCATTCAATTGTATTTTTAACCCCATCTTAAAGTTTATCTTTTGAATATTTCAAAGCAAATTTGACATTTGATGATAAATGTTCACTCACAAGGGAGTGCTTTAGTCGCAATCTAGTAACCTTTGAAAATCTTCATACATTAACATATTATTTTTTTATTATAAGCTGGCAAACACTCAAGTGGCCACATGATTTCGCTAAAAAAGCGAAACGACTCCTGCTAATAGACATTTCCAACAACTTTTTTTACTTTAAAGATTTAAGATTTTGTACATTTATCTATACGTTTAAGTAAAGGAAAAAAATATTGGAGGCGTTGGTAGCGCCTACTTTTACGAACGAGCAATAACTTGCAAACAACGCTACTTTAGCTCTAACTTTTACAGGCGCTGTATCATAATCAAATTCATGTTAAGAAAATTTGAGGTTTTAAAGGATATAGTGAAAGTTACACCTTAAAGATTAACCAAGTAATCGATCGAGTTGATGATTTATAAAATTATAAATATTTTCATTTGTAGACTATAAAGTAAAAGTATACACGTGCTCCTATTAACTAAACAGCTGTATATATCACGTAAGAGCGTGACATATGTGGGCGACGCGAGTGCCATCCGTCAAGGCAGACAAAGCGCGGCCTTGACTGTGCGGGGTGCCCTCAATCTCCGCCAGAGCTTTTCCTATTCATCTATACGAGTACATCTGACATGTAACTGCTGTATGTAATATTTTTAATAATTTCAAGTTCTTCTAACATTCTTTCCTCGGGAAAGGAAAAAGGACGAAGGATAAGGCCTCAGGCGCACTCAACAGATAAAACGCGCAATTGCTTCCACTTTTCGCCTGTGGTCTGTTGTCGTGGAATTTCACCGGTCGAGCTGTCCCTTTCGTACAACAGAACTTTTTATTTCCAAAATACCAACCTGAAATAAATTATTTCGTATTATTTAATTCTCATGACGCTGGATTACAAGGTCAGACACTTAATAATTTAAAGTTTATGCTGACATCGTATCAAAAAGGAAATAACTTTCGGGACTTGAGGAAGTAGAGAAGTTTTCCAAAAAGTTTTTGCACGTCAGTTAAGAGATAAGCTTCGATGTCTAAGCACTTGTTTTATTCTTGCCTCGAGTAGAATAAAGTGGGGCCGTTAGGATTTCGGCACGTATCGTTACGAGTTAAACCGAAGGTCGTATTTAAAATATACAGTCCATAAATTTTACTAATAATTTTCTCACTTATGAAGAATTATACTTGAGTTTAATTAATAATTTAAATTGCTTTTTATTTATTATTATTTCCTTTACAATAATAAATAAAATATAAATAAATATTAAATATTTTCTTATTAAATAAAGATTAGAGAAACCTTATTACTGTAGTTACTCAATAGTTATTTTCAATAAGCCATGTAACCGTAACAAGTTAATTCAAGGTCCGTGCGTAACGCGCCCCTGAATGTCACCCCCAGGGTATAGTTACTGTAACAAGTTGGGAACATGTTGATTAATACGTCACCGCAACTTGCAGACAACATAACTTACAGCCATCGTTGGAACAATAACAACAAGAAACCTTCAATAACATTGAAGCAGTGGTTTCTGCAAAACAAATTTATTATACTTACATGTCATATTTTTACGTTGTTTTGACGTAACGTAGAAATGAAATAAATCACATTTGTTTCACGTAAGCATTTTTTCCATGTCTAGGTCACATATGTAAGAAAATTAGATGATTAGATAGGTAGGTTTTCATCATATTTCTTTTATTTGAAGAAGAAATATGGTTTGTGATTTGTGAACTAGACTTTACAATCCGATCGTTTACTTGTTATTTATCAAAAAAGGTTTAAAACAAAAATATAAATGTATTAATTAGGTTTATTAAAATACAAAATACAAATGAGAATGACTTCTGACGTCACTGAAAACGTTAAATGGAACACTTAAGGGAAGTTGACGAGCGTGGAAACGGCGTCTTCAAACGCCGCTCGGTTAACTTTGACAAGGAGCGAAGTTCTTAACTATCAAGGACGATCCGAACCGGAACTCTCCGGGAGTCTCAACAAAAAGCCCATTACGCCGATAGGTTGCACTCCCGGCACCTATTACTGCTCACCCCTTGGTAATTATCCTTGAAGATACGCTTTATTTTAATACTATGGTATGGTAGGGCCCTTGTTTATGTTCGGTTTCCGTTAATCCTAGCCCCAGTCCGGGGACGGAAGCGATCATTTACGTTAATGTTGCAAATATTTGAGAGCTGCCTTCCCTTCAATGTCAAACACATCGGAGTCCCGGCCAAGTGAACCAAGGATGATAGACTTAAGAGCAATTGGTTATTGTAACCTTGATTAAATTTAAATATCTCGATTAATGATGCAAAATGAAATGCGTTTTCAGGGCCTTTACCCGAAAATTTTATATCATTTACTTATAATTTAAAGGCGATAAAAGAAATAATTCTTTGAGTCTGGTCAGTGCAATAAAAAATTAGGATTATTCTCTTCAAGTTGGATGTTACGCAAATTAATACAAATTCATGTTATAAATATTTATTTAAATGCATCTCTAATTTTAAAATTAATGATGTACTGCTATGACTGGTGCGTGCTTGACGATGGGCACGATGGGCGCAGCGTGGACGACCGGGGCGTGGACAATGGGAGCGGCGTGGTGCACTACTGGGTGCACGACTGGGTGCACTGAGTGGACAGAGTGCACCACGGGGTGGGCAACTACGGGGTGCACCACAGGCGCGATGATACCGGCCTGAGTGTAGGCGATAAATGCGAGGAGGAGGATCGTCTGAAAATAAAATTATAGGTTGTGATTTTATATATTAAAATGTTTAATTTATTCAGTTACATTCGTACTCAGTGCTTGTATGGACATGTTAATGACTCAATCAATCAATTAGGATATGAATAATGGCAGCAGATGGCAGATGGCGCTTCGCCTTGCCCTTTTTGTTAACTTATATTAAATCATATGAAAGGAATAAAATGCGTAGCTTGTGACCTCTTAACTTGACATATATGTAAATGAGTATGAAAACTTTTAAGTATGAAGTAAGTACAGTAAATCTAATTAGGTAGGCTAAAGATGTTAGTTATGTGTTTAATATATTTTAATGTCACAGAAAAAAGTTCATCGAGTATGTTTTTTCTTGAGGCAGTTTTATATCTCTCTCAATTTTAGCAGGTCTTTTTTATTGTATAGAATTTAATTGAAATAAAAAAAGCACTTACCAACTTGAACATCTTGTTTATCTAATTGTGTGGTTGTTTGTAAGAATGTATCGAGACTGTACAATCATCGTCTTGATGTAGCCCTTTTATAGGTCCAAGTGTGGTCTAAGGCTGCAAACACACCACGCTGATATTTTGCAACGTGCAACCTGAGCGCGGATACTGCGTGCAATATAATCCTTTGTGCGATGTGAAATTGTCTTTCTATACTAATAAAGAGGACAGATTTGATTGTTTGTTGACACCGAAACTACTGAATTTATTTAAAAAAAATCCTATAAAAAAATAGGCTATTTATGTTAATATATTTTTTCAATTCCACGCAAATAAAGTCGCCGGCAACAGCTAGTTTATTGATATATATAATAGTTAAAAAGTACAAAACTATATCAAGAGGGCGGGGGAAGGAGGGGGGGTTTAATTTATTTAGCTTAGAATAACATATTAAAAAAAACGTGAATCGGTATTTCTTCCGCAGTATATTGTAAATGGCCACAACCGGAAGACGGAGTTGAAATCAATCGGAAACATTTGTAAGATGTAGTTTAGAAGTGTTATGTTTATATCGTTATTTATCGTCTAAACTTTAATAAAACGTATGAAAATGATATAACAATGTGAATTTAAATGCGTTAGACCACGTTGTGGTAGAAGTTCCCTTTTTTACATTTCTCTTGTATTAATTACTTTCCTAACAATAAAAAGTGTTTATTTTTAAATTTCGAACGAAGGCAATACAAAGGAAAACAATTCATATAACGTATTTCTATTATATTAGAATTTTCCTCCCTTAACATTTCTTCGTTTACGTATTATATTAATCAAAACATAATATTTTTTTTCGTTTATTTTTTTTAATGATAAGTAGTTATCGGAAAGTTCCGCAACACAACATCGCAACAGAAAGGAAGTGACATTGATATAAATGTTGTGAAGTAAACGGAAGGCGAGTGTTAACTGCAGATTGTGACCAGATAAATGATAATATTATTGTTATTGTCTGCTTTACAAAACGGTTTCATTTAATTAAATTATATCTATGCAGTAATACATATGGATTCCGTATAATTTTTATCTTTTTTAGTTCGGGCAGAATTATCACTGCCAACTTTTTAAAAATAGATTAAAATGACGACAAAAAATAAAACGACGACCGATGACTTGCCCTTGACACTTTGGAGGACATCACAAAAATGACATCCATTTAAATCTAGGTATTTTAGCTAGGTCTGGCTAGGGTAATGATACATGAAATAGCTAGTATAATAAAGTTAGAAAAAGGACCTTGTTTATTTACTTTCATAATTTAAAGTAAATTTATTAAAGGATCTCTAAGCGTTGTCTTTGAGGTCCCAGGCTAAGTACATTAATGTTTCGCAAAAGTATGAGAATAACTAGGTCCATTATAACGTGTGTGTATGTTCGCAGGATGTCGGCGGCGTGCAGGCCTTGTGCCGTGCCGCTTCATTTAAGGTCCATAGTAAATGTAAGGACTAAGAAAAGGGTCATTGTCACAGTTACAGACGATACGATGTTTAGGACGAAATTGTAAACTAAATTAAAAGAACGCGTGCTCTCATTTACAACAATATTAATGCACTCTGTATTTTATATCTTACTAATGTTATATATGCGAAAGTTTGGATGGATGGATTGATGTTTGATACGAGGAATTTCCGGAACGAATCTTGATTAAATTTGGCACAGATGTAGAACATAGTCAGGAAGAACTCATAGGCTATTTTTTTTTTTTTAATTTGACGGAGTCAGGGCGACGACTGTTCCTGTTATATGTATTACTTTTACTACATATTTATTTAGTAATCAACGGCAAAGGTGCAGCCTTTTGTCAGAATTAACTTCCCTTGACCTTGAACGTAAAAGCTTTCTTTCATTATGTAAAGATGTAAGGCAGATGTCGTCCTCTGGCGGTATATTTGATTACAATATTCCTTTTATATTTTTTGTAAAATTGAAACGTGAAGTAAGGATCGAATTATACGAGGTTCTTTTGTAAGATATATTATGATATTATTCCTCTAAAGTAATAAGTATATCTACATTTACATTGTTTAAATGTGTATGTTTATTCTTTTTTTAGCTTCAACTTCATTCCTTTTATAAAGTTTAATAATGTGCTTTTTGTCAATCGTCTTTTGTAGACATATACTAAACATATTATATTAGTATAAAAACTCGAAGTAAACCAAACAACAGTAACTTCTTTTCAAAATCATTACTAATTATTTTATTAATTTTATTGTAGACGTTTGTAAGTAATTAAGCATTTATCTATGTTGCAAAGTATAGCCTAGAAATGACAGACCTTTTTCTATATCTGCGACCTAGACCGAGTATTTTTGCTATTCAAACGTCGCGAGTGAATGCCTTGATCTTGGATTCCTGTTTACTATTGAAAGTAATTTTTTATTACCATATTATTCATGACGACTACAAATAGATATGCTTTGATACAATCTTAAGAGTACTTTGTCCTAATAAACTTGAATATTTAAAACAATGTGATTGACATAAAGTGACCTAAATAAGAGAAATGTTCAGGATCCTGTGTAAATGAAAATGAATTTGATGAGCTTACAACCCTTTTAAGATCCATCGTGCGATGGTTGCCCTTTACTGGAGTATGACGTAATATTTAAATTAATTTTGTATTTCATCGTTTTACCTTTTACATTAAACAATAATTTCCTCGGTTACTTTTATAATTACTTTATCATTGCAAACTATAAATATTCATCTAGAATTTATTCACAATCGCATCTTCGTAATTTATTATATACTAGTGGTCGACCCCGACTTCGTGAAAACTAACAAACAGTTTCTTAAAATATATCCGCACACATCAGCTACCTTTCTACTGGAATTTTAATGGGACTTTCACTACAGTGGCGTCAAAATCGGCTGAACCATTTTGAAGAGACATACATACAGACGAACATGATATAACTTTTCGTTAAAGTTAAAGGTAATATTGCACACTCCAATTTTATTCTTATATGTAATAGATTTCAACAAACAAATATTTCATTAATAATGATAACAGATGTTTTTTTAAATCTATTCATAAAATAATAAAAATAACCTTTCAAATTTAGAGAAAATTCATTGTGAAAATGTCTTGTAAATTCTTTTATACGAGAAAGTATATCAGAAATCAACAAAAGCCTCTTTCGGCCTATACTGATCGTTTCTAGTAAGATCGTTAAGGCTTATCGGCCGGTCGGGGTCAATGCCCCCTAACTCCATACAATGGAGTGAGCTGGACAAATATGTTTTGTGTTCGGACCACTTGTTATATTCTGACACTTTTAATGTTTGTATAATAAACGCATTACACATCTTATTTATGACAATGTAGTAGACATATTTAAGGAAAACTTATGCTCGTAACAAAAACAGTACAAACAGCAAAGTGTTGGTCGTAGAAACGTAATGGTTCGATTCTCTTCTTAGTGTTATCTTACTATCTTACTAATAATAATAAATGCGAATGTTTAAATGTATGAATGGATGGATGGATTTTTGTTACAAGATATCACCAGAACCGATGAACGGATCTTGCTGAAATTTGGCATCGCAAATTATTTAAATTATGTTTTTTTTTTCTATTATACGTGGACAGAGTCGCGGCCGACCGCTAGTATTGAACATAACATCATAATTTCTATTGCTGTAAGTATAAAGCTTTGAAATGTCCTTTTTATCCTTCAAAGATAAATTTAGAAGCAATTTTCAATAAAGACATTCTAGGTGTTAGCACATTACCTGACTGCATACCTGAGTCACGCGGGACTTAATTAAAACAAGGGAACATCGCAGTTGGAGGAAAGGTATTGAATAGTTGACCTTCTCATTGTCAGGGCTAACGAACTGATCACTAATGACTTAACAGCGCTTAGAAACCTGCCTTATTATTTGTTAATTGCTACAAGGGAAAGAAATTTGTTTTTTAAAAACATATTATTATATGTAACATAATACTTTTTTATTTATGACAATCATAGTAATACGTTTGTATAAAAGCAAATAATTTTGCGGATTAAGTTTGAATTTGTTGGCAGAAGAAGAGCAGAGAAGGCACTATGAATTAGTTGCTACCAAATGAAACGTATATGTATACTTGATCAGAATTTTTTTTAAAATCTTTTTACTGTTTCGACATTTTACATTTATAATAACAGTTCATTAAATAACTAAAAATAAATAATAATAACAAGAATATTTACTGTAGATATTATCCGAACAAATTAAAGAACATCTTCATTCTGTAAAAGAAAGGCGGTGGGGTAGGTGCGACTGATACTGGCTGCATAGCCAACAAACCGTAGTATGGATATAGCATATAGTAAGGCAGGACAGTCGGTGCAACAACTTCCGGTTTCTTCTTTTCTTCCGGCTTCGCGGTCATTAACGCATGAATAAAAGCATGCATAGGAGACTCAGTAGTCTTAGGTTCGGGTTCTTTTTTAATCACTTGCTCCAGTTTTATCGGCTCCGATGTGTAGATAGTTATGGGCTTTGATGATGTTTGTGGCAAAGATAGTGTGATGCTCACTATCACCTAAAATAAAAAATAACATTTATATCGATGGTATTTTTTGTATAACAATAGGAATATTTTGTAATGTCTGTGATAATTTCAGAGCTATTTGTAATACGATTGACTTTATTTGACTGTTTGGTTTTAGGAAGTTGTAATCAGCATGTCCGTTTGGAATACGTTTCGGCATCTGATCGCACAATACATTTATCTGGCAGCTAATAACTCGTCTTTGGACAAATATTAGTTTTGGCTGACACAAGATTCCGGGGTCAACGAACTGCCTACAAAGAAATAAATCGCCACCAATTCAAGTGTTTCATAGAAAGCTTATTGGAATTTATTTTATTTTGTAAAATACGTATAATAATAAACTTAAAGCATCAAACAATATTAGCTTTATTACGATCTGATATGATGGTAACACTTTTAATACAGGATGTTCCGAATGTACAACGGAGTGATTCTAATATAGTAAAAAGTCAATAAAACAGCGCACAAAAATAACGTAAAAATACTTACAATTAATAAGCAATAATCCATCTCATAGAAATATCTCTTTCCGTGTGATTTACCTAACTGCCCATAGACCTTTATAACTGCAGATAAATGAAGAAAACTTACTTTATAAGGAATATTAACAATAGATTACGACATAATAAAGGAAAATCCAGATGTTTTAGTAACAAGGAAATATGATTATTTCACAAACTGAGGAAGTTACAATTGCGTGTGATAATTAATTTCTTTCTATATTTCTTTCAATATTTATTGGGAAAACTACTGCTATTTCTATAAATAGTCCTTTTAATAATATCTTTAAAATTCACTTAGTGTAGATCTACACTCAGAGTCTACCTTAGTAAAGGACTCTATTTACGTTAGTGTTTTAATTACTTGTCTTATTTAATTATTAACTCACATCTCTTATTTCAAATCTATTTAAATAACAGTATATATGAAATGAAAAGCCTTTCAAAGTTTGTTGTTAAAAGCATTTTTGTTGTTCAGGAATTCATCAAAATGAATCAAAGAAACATTAAATACCGCAATGTCTGAGACATTAGTCTGCCGCGTCTTCATTAACTATCCGCCAACTTTTCATATTACTATAGAAAAGAATCTTCAAGTGAAGTCTCTTACAGTAAATAAATTCACTCGCTAACGAATGTAACTTCAATTGTCTTCTTGATTAAAAAATTTAATTATTTACTACGTAATTTGAGATTGTTTTGATTAGTTTAATTGTTTGTCTATGTCGAGTCTTATTTAATTAGATTTAGAAAAAAAATTGCAAAGATTCTTATCACGGATCTTGTTGCTATGATTAATTTTGTAGGCGTTTCTTTATAATTAGACTGTCATTTGCTTTGTCAAGAAATTTGCAGTCAATAAAACAAAACCAACGAATATTTGCTTGTTATTACCAATGAGTATACAGTATGTTTAAAATTCAATTTGTTCAAAAATGTTTCATTTTGTTGACATTTAAAAATTTATCATACGACTTTGTTTTTACGAATATCCAGTAAATATAAGAGATATGCTTTGTAGATATCAGATTGCCTCATATGTCACATTTAAACAATTCCCTACAGACTTGTGAATTAGTTATTCTGAGACAAGAAGGTCAGGAGTGACACAGATAGGCTGGGCTCGAGCGGATTCATTAATTAAGACTAAACAAGACAGATCGCGACATTGGCGCCCCCAAATACTGTGATATGATTATTGCCTCCAGCGCCACTCTGATTGATTGCATTAAACGTTACATAAACTTGGAATCTATTCTCTGGATAGTTCTTATAAAGACATCAAAAACATTAATAAACAGTCAGAAGCTAGACATAAAATTAAAAAATAAATTGACATAAAAATTACATTTTAATATATTATATCTAAGCATTCGTACATTTTACATAACTTAAAATACAACTATATTTTCTCGGTGATTTATAAATAAAAGAAAAAATTGTATGCATATATAGAATACATAAATATATGAAAAATTATCAGTTTCTTGACACTATTATATACTTACGTAACATGCATAAATATAACACGATACGAAACATGCAAAATAAATGTGGTTATAATATGTAAATAAGTACATAGCAGTACAATTTGTATGTATTATGAATATAATGTTTATTAAAATCTCTAAACAAAGCTATTGATCTCTCTGTGACTAAATGTTAGGAAGTTTTAACTTAATAATTGAAGTTAAAGTAACAAAGTTAGAAATACATTAGCGAATAAACTTCGTCACAACAGTGGCGTGTTTAAAATGATCAAGTTTGTAGCGGACTTAACTTTGTTATTAACATTTACATATTGTAACTACACCTGGTTTTGTCTGTATTTTTTTGTTTGTAAAAAATAAATTTGGATTTACAATTTTAAAGAAAGCTTAGTTTAGGACAACAACACAAAGTATGTAAAGTTTTTGGAGTATGTATTATATTAACCTGAACCAAAGTGATAAAATATTAAGTACAATCTTTAACAGTCTTGATTCATATGTATATTGATTCTCTGTAGAAAATCATAAGACTAATAATTTTATAACCTACATATGTATACATATTTAAAAATTAATTCATTGTTATACACATTTAAAATAAAAATAGAAAAGAAAAAATCTTTGTGCACTTTACCACCAATGTGAATGCAACGGTGCGTGCCACACCGAGGTGTGCACTGGGTGGTAGCTGACGTGATGCACCACCGGTGTGTGCACGACAGACGTGTGCGCGTGCAGGATGGGCGCGTGCAACACAGAGTGATGGTAGACAGGCAGAGGATGTAGCAGACCCGGCTTGGGTGCCGGCGCCGCGTGCACCGAGAACACAATTGCCAGGACCAGCTGCAAAGAATTAGTTTATTAAGAGTCATAAACCTAGTCTTGATAATTATTATTTATTTGGTTTAAGTTACTTATATTCTTAAACCAAAATGTGACTTGTGTGGTTTTAGTCAATTTATTTTACTGATAAATACTCACCAAACGATACATTTTGTCAGAAAATCAGTAAACCGAATCGATGATAAATTCAGTATCGACTGAATGACTCGCGTATGTGTCTCTTTTATATATTTCACACAGAAATTTGTCGCGTGCCTAAATCCTATCTCACTACCAATGTAATCTAAACATGGTAAGGAATGTCCTGCTATAAAACATGTGATCGGATTTTTAACTTGCGTACGACCGTAGTACATTCTTTGCGCAATCAAAGCCTTAAGATAGCTTGAAGGTACCAGAAAGGTCTCGATAAAAATCGTCAAAACATTAGCAATGCAAGTAATTTTTAGAATCAGTAAAAACAGGCAAATTTTAAGACTTATGCTTAACAAATCCATGTATAAAATCAAGATATGTTACGGCTATTGTACACAAGTCTATACAAATCTTTAAAAACCTGACAATTTGAGTCTCGCTTGAGGCTTTCGTCGTCTTTCTACTCGCTCCCTACCTGCTTGTGAAGTCCGTCGTGAGAAAAGTCGCTGCAATTTTTCAGATGGCGGAGCAAATCTATGAAGTTTATGTGTATATTATTAACTAAAGAGTCTTGTTTTTCAATTTTTCCTAGTTGCTCTAAATATATATCTGGGACAAATCATGTTGATTATTTTAAATCACTTTTTCCTCGTAGATCTCATTTACACGTTCTCAGTAATGTAAATTAACCTAAACTTCTACTTTGAACAGAATTTAGTACGAATAACTCGCGGACACAGATGTAGAGTAATTTATTTCAGACCGTACAAATGTTAAAGAACTATTCTAAGAAATATATTATGCGATTATATCGAATTAGATTATAAGTCTTTATTTTTTTCAATATTAATTAAGAAAATATAAGAAAATACGTTGAAAAAGAATTAGGGATTAGGTGCTTGTTTTTATAAGATCTGAGATATATTCTCACTACAAAGTACTAACGATAACGTTTCTGAAATTAATTGCTCTATACAAGTTTGTCAAAGAAATTCTTCGCGTATTGCATGATCTCAGGAATCTTAAAATAACTTGCGCAACGCTTACTTACACCTCACACGAACATGATAACGAACAGATTTAATCTCACGATAAACTGACACGTTCATTCAACTAAACTGTAATTATTGTAGATTGCATCTATATGCTTTTTTAAGCTTCGTAGATGCCGAGATAGCTATGGTATAATGTAACCAAAATTGGGCAAAGACTTATTTTAAGTGTTTTAAATTTAAGGTATTTTAACCGCTTATCTCGTAATGATGGTCAGAGATGGATACTAAAATACTTGCATTTAAGTTAAAAATACAAGCAGTTTATGAATAGCGGAATTGCAAAACAAAGTATTGGGTACTTTCTGTCGCCAATATTACATGATGTCAGAAGGGACTTTTGTTAAGCTTTTACATAAAAAACAATATTTATGGAGGTATTTGATTTATTACATAACGTGGGGATATAAATATGGGTAGGTTGGTACAAATTAGTGGATAGCGACTAGGGGGACGGCTTTGACAACAGCACCATGATGGACGATAGAGCTGCTGTGCGCAATTGCGGCGGGCGCGGTCTTGACGACGACTGGGGTGTGGACAGCGTGGACTACTGGAGTGTGGACTGCGTGGACGACTGGGGTGTGGACGGCATGGACGATTGGGGCGGCATGCACTACGGGCACGGCGGTCTTGACCACGACTGGGGCAACCACAGCTCCGTGGTTGACGACCTGGCTGCTCTTGGTGATGGTGGTCTTAGCGCCCACCAATGGAACAGCGGCGTGCACTACGGGAGCGGCGTGGACAGCGGCCACGACAGGGGTCTCGTGTGCCAAGAGGAGGCCAGGGGCCGCAGCGGCGCAAGCCAAGAGAGCGGTGAAGACAATCTGAAATTTACAAATAATTATAAATACAAACAGGAACAATAATAGTGTTGTAAGATATCACAGAAATGAAAAAACAGTAATATTAAAATAATTTGTTTTTAAAATTCAATTTAAATATTAACTTACGAATCCCTGCATGTTGATTGTTGTTTGTTTATTTGTTTGGTTATGAATAGTTGTGTCCGACTTGGAGTGGCCGAATTATCTAATAAATACCGGCCACTGCCCGGTATATATATACAGCTCCTGCCGAAACCGTACAATAAACGTATGCAATGAACGTACTTGAGGCGCGCACAACGATGTACGAACGTAACGAAGTAAGAGCTTTCGTGGATATGGCGATTGTATTAATTGTATATACTTTTATACATTTCATCTTAACGTTCGAAGAAATTAAATTATTGACTATTGAAACAAGTACTTTTAGCTGTTCAAACAGTGCAATTGTTTACTTTGTTCATTAGAGTATTGTATGTGATTTGGTTGTTGGACACTGACACCCCTTTTAAACATTCCTGTGATTTTATTACACATTAGCAATGTATCCATATGTCGCTGTGGTATAATATAATCTACAGAGTATATAGCTCACCAAAGCTATCTTTTGATAAAAGAAGTAGCTGTTTTAGTAATATTTTTAATTTGAGATTGTTATAATAGATAAATATCTGCATTGCCGCATCCATTGAGCTTTGTCATTCGATCATCGGAGGCTGCCTTCAGGCTGTAGCGGTTGGGTTATAATGAATAAATAAATACATAAGCAACAGCGCCTCAAGTGGGTTTGTGGGCCGATGCCAAGATCACCGACACGGCACGACGAGAGAAATGCTACCGACCGGTTGTTGTCGTGTGCTCTCATGTCATAAATGCTTTTAAATGATATTGTTTGTTGATTGATCGTAGCAAATTAGATAAACTACGTTTGAATTTGTTCAATAATGATTATGTAATATTAGTTTTAACTTAGACATATTTAATAGTATATAAGATAATTTTTTTTAAGATTTTTTGATAGATTTTTACTCCGATGAATGTTATCGTTAATTTTGACTTGATGTAGTTATTACCAAGTTTGTTTAATTGACTTATACATTTGAACTGTTATGTTTTATGTCGTTTCAAGTGAAGGTTCGATGCAGATAAGCTTTACTTCCGTCACTCTAACACGACCGTGAAAATGTTTCCGCTCCAGTTAATATTTTGATATACAATATTTATTTAATCATATGTGACTCGAACATGTATAAATTTCTCAATGTTTTTCTGTTAAATTATTTTCCTCAACTTTCCGATATAACCTTCTTATTGAAATATCTTAGCGATCTGTATCTGGAACTTTCGATCGATCCAATTCACTATAAATAGTAATATCGTGTAATATTGTTTATGATTAAGATCACCATATTGCGCGGGAGAAAGGACCGGACTTGTTAATTACTTTATTAAGTATCGATTGATTCGATTTTTTTTTATATTTCGTTCAAGGTTTAATTTACAAACTATCCAATAAGTGATCAATATTATGATAGTTAAAACAGTTTTACGTAACAGTAATAATCAATCTTAATTCAGCTACCTATCATATGCTGACTTCATTATCTGATCAAAAGTCATATGTACTAAATTTCGCATAGCATTTAAATAACAGATGCTTTAAAATATGTGATATTTTGTCTCAAATAAATTGGCTTGTACAGTTGTGTCGTGTACGATAAGTTATTCAAGAAAATGCATATTATTTTGTATGTAAATATTTTCTCTCGTGTTTACGCCTATTTGCTCCCTAGTTTTCACACATCGTAGCCGTCTTTTGTTTCTGACTTCCCATGTCTAAACTTCTTCCTTTTATTTATTTGCTAAATCATACCAGTATTATTTAAAGTCTTGATATCCTACTAGATTTTTTTTTAAGTACATTATAAGATTTTTTTTGGTAAAAAAACGTAAAATTTTATTTTCGTTTTACTTGTAACAATTTATTATATACTCGACCTTGCACTTTTAGAAACTCAAAATAACCTTTACTTAATTAAATGAGTTTACTTAACCTACATGTTTTGACTTGAAGTTGCCTAAAAAATTAACTAGGGCGCAAAAATAAGGTCATTGCGCGTACGTTGCCATTTATATTAATGTATGAAGGCTTTGACGGATCCGTCTGACGGAGAGTGAAATTGAAATGCGTAAGCGCAGCGTGTAGTACTTTAACACGACACGTTTTTTTACAGCAGTCGAAAGTAGGGTGACCATTCGTTTGGAATATCTCGGAATGCTTATCTTGTTATTATATAAAAACTGATATCAAATAAATTGGTAAAACTATAACTTATATATTTACCGTTTCTAATAAATATAACCGCTTTATTTTTACGCCTCTTTTGCTGAATAATAAGTCTTGATATTTTTGTAATTCCTCTGACACTTTTTGAAAAAAAAACACACACCAACATCACACGCGAGATTCCCTGCAGTCGAAAGCTACAGTTAGAGTGTACATACACATAATTCTGTTCACTATAACTTGTGGTTACTCTAGCGCTTAAATTCATCTCATAAGCATTACACATAAATTGGACATGCCTGTCTGTTGTATCGCTTTTTACATCTGCGTTTGCGCAAAACTTCGGGATGATGTCGTTAATTGTTTTATTTACTTAACGTCGATATTAACGTGTACATAAGATTGCAATCTCGACGTCTCGTCACCTCTCCTCTGATAACATCTGCATTTTTATCTGTTTAAACCTTGCTGATTAAAATATTGCCAGTTTATGACTATGATATACTTAAGTGTTATACTATAAGTATAATATGTTGAAAATGTTTATGAATTATTTTTATAGGATATATTATTTGGTATTACACTAAGGTTTTTTTTTAATTATTACAAAATGTTATTTAATCGCTGTTCTTTAAATTGAATACCTTAAAGTTTGTACTTGAAAATTCCAATTGAATGCTTTATTACTAAACAACTATAAGAATTATGAATGCAATGAATAATGGCCAAATCAATTTAATTGATCTAAAATAGCAGAGCTAAAGGTCGACGAGTCCAGAGGTGGCTTATCCTCGGCTTTACTGAGCCTTGAGACCACAGACAATAATAACTCTGTGTCGTAATCCGCAAGACGGGAGCCATCGATTACATCTCTACACTCGTGTGACGTCATAAATCGTTTCGACATCGATTGTTAATACACGAACGCAGATATTATGTGGCGTCTTTGCATGGGATCTTGTGAAGGTCAATAACTGTGGGTTTCTGAAACCAAAACCTCTGCATAAAATATATCATCATCCCTGTCTTTCATCTTTGACAAAACAGATAACATTGTATTAATCGAGGATTTTGGTCTCAAAAACCTACAGTGAATCTTTTGTTATTTGTTAGTTGTATCTTTGGTTACTTTACAGTCTCTGAGTAGAAGACTACAAAAAGTTGCATCTTTCTTTTCTATAATAAGAAACTTAAAAAAAAACATAACATTCAACGACATTGCAACGGATGTATGTCGACTACAACATGTAAGTTGTCAAAAAGTTACGAGGTTATGAAATTATTAACCAATTCGTAACGCAAATGAGCCGAGTTAATAGACGATTTGTTTCTCGCATGTCGTTGATGTCATTAATATAACTTATATCTGTTTATCAATCGATGCAATGATCGTGTACATAACTGTAACGATTTGTTAATTTCAAATGTAACAACTGTCAAATGCGTTACTTGAAAAAATAATGAAGTGAATCATTCAATTCATAACACATTAGTGTGATTGAGTACTGTTTACGTAATAATTAAAACGAGATTTACAAATGTAATTGAAAAAGGGTTATGGATACAGTTTTAGCCCAAGTTAAAGTTGTACAAAATGTTCCTTAAATCCACCAACCGGGTTAAGATACTATATTTTGTTAAAGAGATTCCGTATTTTTAGTAGCCACTTTGAAATAAAATGCCTTTTTTTAGAATCTTTGACAACGAATAAGTACCTCTTTCGTGTTATTATGTGACCTTGTTATTAAATTGAATACTTTCTTACTTATATTTCAGGATACTTAGAGAATTTGTTATTTAATCAAATAACTCCGTCGTTATGAATATTCCAAAGGAAAGGAAATAAAATACTGTAAATAATGATTAAATTATACTTCTTGAAACAATAAGTTAATGCAATGCGTACAATGGAAATGAATTCACAACTGGAACTGTCTCGTGGATTGTTGAACTGTGGTGAGAGATTGCAGAGTCTGGAGTCTTGTAAGCAACCAGTGGTGACGAGTGGTACACTAATGGGGAGGAGTGAAGTGCCACCGAGGAGACCACAGGTGCGTGGTAGACCGCGGTACTGCCATGGTTCACCACTTGCTTGCTGTTCGTCACCGTAGTCTTGGCAGCGGGCGCGTGGTACGATGTACGCTCGTGTGACTGAGTACTAATTGACATTGGTACATGGACCAGTGGTGCAGTATGGACCACAGGTAGTGGATGAATGACGTGTGTGCTGCCATGGTCCACTGTTTGGCTGCTCGATGTAAAAGTAGACTTGGCTAAAGGTAGATGGTAATAATCAGGTTCTTGAGCTAGGAGAAAGCCAGGAGCTGCAGAAGCGCAGGCGATGGTAGCCAAAATAAGGATCTGAAATAAATGATAGAAAGAGTAGTGGTTCATTCTTAGTTTTCTAGGCACGTTTTTTTATAATTTCGTAATTAAAAAAGACAACTGTTGTTAAGCTGTCAGCCACAGATAAAAAAAAGTATCTTAACTTCAAGAAAACTAAAAAAAGAAAGCAAAAATGTATCTACAATTTTGTTAACGTCTTTGATAATCGATTTATATGCTTAAAGTCTATAATTCGTAAGAATAGTAATTTCACATGCAAAAGCCGTTGACGTGAGAATTAATTTGATGATTAATGTTGAAGTCGAACCTTTGATGTGCGTTACTTATTATTTTAAATTATAAAGCTCAGATAAATTACGTTTAAATATTTTTTTTATTCTTTTGATTAGTATAAGTATATGAATGTGTTCGCAGCGACTTTAAAAATTAAATTCTTCACTTTGAATACTAAATAAACACTTACAATGTATTGCATTGTGGTAGATATGAAGTCTGAGGTCCAACTGATGGATCAAGAATCTGGCTGGTCCCTTATATATTGTACAAAATTATCGATCGACCAAGATTGCAAAAATTACAGGGGCGCGTACTTGAAAAATTTCTTTAGACATGACACAGAGAAATAACTTCTTTTATATCGATTGCAAAACTCGTCACTGTTCAAACGCACCGAAAGTTGAGCCTTGAATTACCAGATCCTGCTTAATGATACGATTAGCTATGATTAGCATAAACAATATGTAATTGATTATTTGACAGAAACGTCTAGAAAGATTGATCACATTAATGAATCACAGGAAGTTGCTAAGTGAACATTAAAGTATTGAAACAAATATATGTAATTAACCTTAAATTTAATGCTTAATGTAACATATCACTTTATTTAAGTATTATGATTGTGTAAATCATTAACATTAGTAAAAATAGGTTTTTAACAAATTTAATGAAACCACTTTTATAAAGATGCAGCACCATAAGTTAGATTATAAAAATAAATACAAAAATAATACTGCAATAAACCCCAAAAATAAAACAGAGAAATATGAAATAAAGTTCACTGAGCAAATAAGTTAAATAACTTGATGACAACTTAAAAGTGTCAGGCATTTCGTAAGCAACATTTTGCATAGTTTAAAGAGGCTTTAGTCCCAACATGATGGTAGTCGATGGTATTACAAGATTCAAAAATTACGCGTGCTTGTGGTTAGCTGCCAACACATATCTTCACAAGGTGCGCCATCTACCGGTAAAGCAAAGAAAGCGGACGAGTGCGCCACATCTCTTAGCTCTCTTTAGCGTTGTCTCGTATGAAATTCCGATCCGCTCAAAAATGTGAATGGTATTATATCTGGTGATGCAAGCCTCCAGATGGTCAGTGCGGGTAATAAAGGCTTCACATATATTATTATCAGTCACATAAATGAGTTCTTTTGTTTCACATATAGCTTCTTTTATACTATAATGTCTGTGAAGCAATCATTGCAACATATCAAAGAGTTTAGGTAATTTTTTGTCAATACGTACTTCTTACTAATACTATAAATGCCAATGTTTAGATGGATGAATGGATGTTTTTAAGAATGTATCTTCAGAAAGGATGTATGGATCTCACTGATATTTGGTGTAGATGTGTAAAACAGTCGTGAAGTATACAAAGGCTACTAATTAAGTTCTTTTTTAAGTCCGCGCGTACATAAATCAATTCTCACCACTACATTAAATTAATTATTATAATATTATGGTTGTAGCTTTTGTAAAGTAACGGTTCTTATAAACATTTGCGGTAGAATGAATGAATGGCCCATCGTAAAGGATATTGCTTTTTAAGTAATAATTTGTACGTATAAAAATATTAATGACTTAAGATAAAGGCCAGATAAATATTCAATACTTTCCTCCATCAAACCGACTATAATTTAAGCTAAATGATGTGATTTATCAACGAGCTACCGTTTTGCACCAGCTCACAGACAAGCCGGCTTTTGGCGCCTATGTGCCGGTAGCGAAATGTAAAGACTGCGACACACTATGATGGAAAGTAAAAAATGTTATTTTTATTATTTTTCACTTTGGAGTACTTAATTTAATTATATAATAACATACCTGGAAACTATTTACGGAATTAATAATTGCACTATTTAAAATTATTACTGGATTGCCTTCGGTAAATTAAAAATATAGTACTTAAAACAGGCCCTTTGACTACTTCATATAAAAAGAAATCGTCACGTGATTTTTTCTAGATTAACACGTGTATGTTGCTAGTGTGTCACCGCCTTTATACTTGAGGATTTAAGGTTAAAATATGTGTTGGTCAACCGCTAATTGCACTCGAGCCAATTCTGCGGGCACGCGAGCTTGTTGGTTCTACAGTAATTCCTTTAAATGGCTTTTAACACTTGTTATATTGTAAAACACCTTGATTACAAAGTTTAACTTTTCCACAAATTACTTATTTAAAAAGTCATGCTCAGACTACTACATACTATTATACTAATAATGTTTTGAATCACGGCATTTATGGCTTGTCTTCTAATCTTGGACGTACTATAAATCTCCTTTACAAACTAGGTATACACTAGCTGTCGCCCGCAACTTCGCCCGTGCTGAATTAAAAAAAAACTTACAAAGCAATAAGGTAATTCAAAGTATAGTTTACAGTACAATATTCGATCCTATGTGGGAAAGTAATTTAATTCTTTGATTATAAATATTATACATATTATTTTAAAATATCCAAGTACGAGTATTGGTAGCCTTAAGGCTCAGTTCAAGGCTGTATCGTCTCCAGATAATTGCAACAGACAGGATGCTTTATGTCCCTCCATATCTCTTGACTCCGACTAATTGTCCGTATATTTCACGTTTACCCTTTTCAAATAAGCTTCAATATGAAATGTAGTTTGAGTAAGTACAGATTTAATATTTTTAAAATGATATTTATGGTCAATATGTATGTGATATCAGCTCGTGTTTTATCTTATCGTGATTTTATGTCTCTTATAATTATGTTTTTTAATTTTCATATTATGTATTAATTATATTACCACAGACAACATAAAGTTTCTTTCTAAATTCTGCAGAATTTAACAGTATTAGTCTTAGCATAGGAATAATTGTTTTAAAGTAACGATTATACAATGTTTAATTTAAATTTCTGTTAAAACAGCTCTAAATGTTTTAACTTAGCCAACTTTAATTGAATACAATGTGTTGTAGATTAATTTTCTTAGAAATTTTATTCAATATATTATAATATTCCTGGATTTTATTAAATTTAGGAAAGTCGGTTAAAGATCTTTATACGGCTCATGTTATTAATTAGCATCGCGACTTGCACGAAGTGACAGCTGATAAATCATTCATTGTTGGCGACTCGTAAAAATGACCTTTAACTTTGCGGTAACAGAAAAATAATTCACACTTTACCTACAACAAAGGGACCACTTATACACGTACCAAGCGAAATAATTGTAGACCTTAACGTAATGCAATAAGGTACATAATGGAATTTTGTTTTTACTGCATCTGTTATAAAAGAGATTTTTACTGCAATTTTATTAATTTAGCGCCTTCGTTGTAATTAAATTATTACGATATGACATCGGCGTGAAGTAATGAGTGTCGACGATATCCATTCGAGATATGGTTTAATGCTAAACATTATTTATTGCGCGATTGTAAGATATTTGTATTAACTTAACTTTATTAAACTGATTTACAACTGAAATACGTAGATTACTGTACTCATTAATTGAATCTCTTACTAACGTTTTTTAATGTTATTTTATCTTGTGTGTATTACTGGCTCAAATATTAAACGTTTTACAACTCTATAACTTCACTCGTATTTTAAAACAAATAAGGTTGATATTTTATTTGAGTGCTATACAATTTGGAATCAGAGGGCCTAGCGCGAATATTTGTGACACGCTCCTACATAATGCGTTCTACAAAATATGATGTTGTACAGTACACCCGGCGCTGCACTAATTTTAATACAATTCTTTCCATAACGTTACAAAAATGTTCTCACGTATATTCTTGCTAGGCTCTCAAGTCGTAAATGACTTCTCAAGATTCAAGGGAACCAATGTTATTATCATCTTGTAATATTGAATTACCTCAAATATCTTTTAATATTTTCAATCTCTCAGTTTTATTTTCATGAATAAAAAGTGTAGGAAGAAAATTACGCCATTTTGATGTCAATGTCAAACTCAATAACATCAGCGCTACAAATCATTTTAAATCGCGACAGTTAAAAAAGAGTTAAAACTTCGCTCGCGTCCGCAAAATTACGTCCAGTTAAAATATGCTTTAATTAATAGCGCGACTTTTTTAATTGTCATCAAAATATAACTTTTAATTAAAGTAATAAAATGAGGCATTTAACAATTATTATAATTATTCTTTTATGATTGTTTTTTTTTATTAAATTTTTTGTGATAAAGTGTTCCATAACAATTACACCACTGATTGTCGCCCTAAGGCGTTATTTAAATGATTAAGATTTACAATAAATAAATAAAATATTAAAAATACTTTATCTTTTAATAGTAAATATGCTAAAGTATTCGTTCTTACGGTGAAGGAAAACATCGTGATGCAACCTGCACATATCTGAGAAGAAATTCAAAGATATGTGTGCAGTCAACCAACCCGCACTTGGCCAGCGTGATTGACTATGGCCAAATCACCTTTAAATTAGGGTAGGTTCCGAGCCCCTCGGTGGGGATGTATAATGAGCTGATGATGATGCTAAATATAATCGATTCAGTAAAGTATACAAAGTCTAATTTTGTTTGATAATATCAATAAATGAAAAACAACATTTTTTAAACAACCGGTGGTAGCGATTTTATATTGCTTACATATGTATCTTCTTAATTAAGAATGTTAGTGAGGTTACATTGTGTAAAGTTATATTCGTATAGTCGTTATTTTTTACTGTCAGTAGCAATCTTCAACCACAGATCTATACATAATAGAATAGCAATTATTTTAGTAAAAAGGTAAATAATTTTCATATCACATCATGTTTGTAAATTTATAAACTCGCAAAATAAATGAACCGTCATTTGAATACCTCGAAAACCATCTAACAACGTGCTTTGTCAAATTATCTGAATACTGCGTTCTAAAGTATTACTAGCGCCATCTAGTGGATTCGTATCAAACTATACATGTGTTAAAAATAGGAAATTAAATTACGTTTTCGCTTTTCATGTCAACTCTAACTTTCAAAGGTCTATGGTAATGATGCATTTCATTTCATTTCGAATATACTGTAAAAGGGCATCTGTGCTAAAATATTCCTGATTATGCCATCTCGAATGTCAACGCAGGATTACGGCAGACTGTGATTAATGAGTGTTGGAAGATTTCACGCAATTTAATGTGCGTGTATTCCACACGAGGTCGCTTCGGCATCTGCCGTGCAGTTATTGCTTTATGACAAAATGCAAAGAAAAAAAAAACAGGAAAACCTAATGGTAATTTTGCCACATTTCTTCCAAATTATTATATATAATTTTTAACTAATGTGTTCAATGATATTATACAAAAATGTATTTCCTACAGGCCTTTATTTCAGTTCCTTTTTACAAAAATTACACAAATATATTTTGGAAAATTCTTTTTTTTTTTGTAAAATATTTAAAAGGTACGGCTGTGTTTTTACCATTAATTAGCATATAAACCACATATCAAAGCCTCACAGTCGGAATTAGTTAGTCGACAAAGACCCTTTGGGACTATACTGAAATCGGGTTCAATGTCCGGACCGGTGGACCCCATATCTGACGTTAGAACCATTTGTCAGTTCGTCAGCCGTCCTCGCGCGGCCAGGTGAGAATGTCTTCGGAAAAAAACTCCTAAAAATAAAATGATTAATACAAAAAAGCTCTTTGGTAGATAACATTCTATTTATAAGCACTAGAAGTCAATTTTATTCTGTTTCTTAGTAACAAATACGTGACATATTAAATTTATGTTTTAGGTCAGCAAGTCTTTACTAAAATATGTTAGGTTAATATTTTTGTGTATACAAAATTCACACTTAATTTCTACAATTTGTTTTAAATTAGTCGATGTAACAACGCCTCATAATAATAATAATAACAGCAAGGCGACTAAAAGTATCAACAACGACACGATAACTATTGAAATATCAAACGCGTTTGTCTATTTCTGACCTATCCGAGACTTATGTAGCGACACCTCAAGGTTTGCCACTTTACCTCTGTGACACACCACGAGCATATTCTAAGATAGAAGCGAAATAAAAACTAATTTTTACTCTTTTTGTTGCAGATTCCTTGCCATCTGGTGGCCACTCAAATGCCAAATAACGAAGCGGCGCGCACGCATGATGATCGTCTTCATCTGGATATTCGCCATCTCCGTCACCACGCCCTGGGTGTTCTTCTTCGACCTGGTGGTAGTCTTCGAGGACAGCCCCCACGTGCGCCTCTGTCTTGACGTATGGCCCAACCCCTTGAGCGAGATATTATACTTCGTCATCGGAAACCTCATCTTCTGCTATATTTTGCCGATGGTTCTTATCACTATGTGCTACATACTTATCTGGATCAAGGTGTGGAGGCGCTCTATACCCACTGACACACAGGATGCTCAGATGGAAAGAATGCAACAAAAGTCTAAAGTGAAAGTTGTCAAGATGCTGGTCGCGGTGGTCATACTGTTTGTGCTCTCCTGGTTTCCCTTGTATCTGATATTCGCGAGGATAAAGTTGGGCGGTCCGGTGCAGAAATGGGAAGAGGACATTTTCCCCGTGGTGACGCCGCTGGCGCAGTGGCTCGGCGCCTCTAACTCCTGCATCAATCCTATACTGTATGCTTTCTTCAACAAGAAATACAGGAAGGGATTCGTCGCCATCATTAAGAGCAGGAAGTGTTGCGGGAGGCTGCGGTATTACGAGACGATTGCACTTCAGTCCTCGAGTACGTCGACCAGGAAATCATGGCATTATAACAACAATAACCACGCATCGATCACACGTCGGTCACCTCCCGTGGACAAGAATGCCGTGTCCTTTATCTTCAACCATACAGGAGTTTAATTCTTCCGCAACGGAGACTGGAATTGGTTACAATAGTGCCGCTGGAGTCCGAGAGATGTCGCCCTTCGGAGAGGTTGGGGCGCGTGTGTCATATCGACGAATATTTTCTACGCTTGAAACATCAAGAACATTTGCGTTGGGAACTTTGTTATGATACAAGAACCAAATTCTCGACCATCGTGAAATTCAATAATATTAATATAATAACTAAACTTAATCATTGTTGTATTCGATAGTTTTTACTACTATTAAGATAAATAACTTTTTTACGTGTAAAGTTTGAAGGTATGTAAATGAAAGAATTTATTTTTACATTGAACTGCCGCAGTCGCTACACGCACACACACATACACAAACACATAAACACACAAACACACACACATACATACATACATACACGCACACACAAACACACAAACACACACACACACACACACACATATACACACACACATACACGCACACACACATACACATACACACACACACAACACAAATAATACAAACATCATAACATCTATTAATAGCAATATATTAAGTTATGTTTCTTTGAAATGACATTATAAAAAACTAATTTATAGTTTCATTAAAATCTGGGTTTGAATATATATTTTTAATGATTCTTCATTTACATTTTGAATATACTGTTTATTGATAAACATTTAGTACAATTGTAGAAAAAATAAAAGAAAATAACAAAAAGTGAATAATATAAAAGTAAAAACATTAAAGTAATGTCTCTTTTAAATCCCTCAAGAGTAATTTAATGAATATCCTTATTTTCAAAATTTCTAGTTCAACTGTAATATGAACTATTTCTTAAAAGAAAGAGACGCAATTGCGTATGTCTTTGAGCAGTGGTCGTCGCTTCGCTATTTCGGCGAATTCAGGCGGCCCCTCGCTCACTTATCACTTTATAATATACCAAAACCTATATCCTTTTATTTATTACATAAATGTAATGACCATACTTTAAAATATAATGGACTTCATTACAAGTTTGTCGCCCTCTGTCATCCCTTAAAGTAATAATTAGAAATTAGTAATAAAAAGTTTGTGTGTACATAATATATTTATAATTTTTTAGGATTGATAAAAATGTCATATTGATTATGTTATTTTTATTGATTCTAAATATATTTTTAGTCTGTCCGGTGTGGACAGGAAGCCGCTTACGATGCACAAAAATAATTAATCGTACATTTCTGGCTAAACGGAATTAATTAAGTAATAAACAAAAATTTGTATAAATAAAATATATACAAATATTTAGGAAAAAAGTTAGTAATATGTAGTTTTGTATCTTTTTAATAATTAAGTTAATAATCTATACTCATTAATGGCACATTATAGTTACGAATTAGTAGTTAAAATTTTAAAACAAAAAAAAACAGATTAATATTTTTCTACTAAAAATAACAATTGTATGTGGCCAGTGTCATGCGTATCACTGTTATGTTGCATTAAAAAAGTATTTTCTCTCCTTTGTTATTTTGTTTTTTTTTTTGTTTCTTTTTTAAATCCATCGAATATCAAAGATAAAGTCGAAGCGTTGCGAGACTGATGCTGTAAAAGCAAAGGATGATTCCTTTAAAAGGAAATATTTGTGATACTATGAGGGATTTTAAATTATGCTAATTTTATAAACACTAAGCTTAGCTTGTGAATGTAATAAATCCGAATAACTTTGAACATTATTTGATTAACCGAACAGTTACCAACGAATGTTTTGTAAAGATTTAATCTGTTTCATTTTATATAGATAAATACTATATCTAGCTTTAAAAAATCTATTTTTTAATCTTTTAATTATTTACCATTGCTGTAATTTTTAACATAATAATGTGTTTAACATATTTGCAACATTTTTTAAGTAAGCTATTAATTCTAAAGTTCTTTTCTAGATAAAAATATTCACAATGTGAGCTTAGATTTGACGCATCAAACTTGAATTAAGTTGATTAGGCAATAATTGTATTTTTTATAAGAATCAGTATATTTCTGCATTTTATAAATGATGGCAATATGTAAGCTAGTTGACTTTGTTTTGATCTGATAATGTACAATAAATATAAAAACACCATCTTATATACTTTGTTATATTAATACACCGATTACTTATATATATGTAGTTTTCTAACGAACATTTAAACTTACATATTTCATAGGAGAATGTTGTTTTGTATACATATTATATACATATACTCTTCATGTTTTTTTGTAATATATTATAATATTTATAAATTATATATTAAATAGAACAATAACAAATGTAGATGTTAACTTTTATTCAGTTGAAGTAGACGCGACGCGTTCTTGTATATTGCTACTATGAGTTGCGGTGTTTGGTGTTACAATTTAAGAATATAAAATATTGATATACTATAACATATTTAAAACTAGTTTTAAATACATAATTCAATATTCTACATATATAACTGTGTCGGAATTGTTTTAATAAAATAATTTTAATAAGGAGTGCAAATTTATGTCTTGCGCTAAATTAACTTATAATTACATAAATAGTTGTACATAATAAACTGTTTGGTGTTGTATGTAATATATTATGTATTTTATATGTATAGCGCTTGTAGTTTTCGCTATAGTTCTAGGTTGTAAAAAGAATTTGTAATTTTAACGTAGACTTTGACTGCCGTATCACTAATATCAGTACATATTGTCGTCTCTTTTTTGTGAAAGGAAATGACAAGGACGACAATACACAAGGTGTCACGGCAGTGAAACTCTACAGTTATATACATAGTTATGTAAGTTAGCTCTCAAGCAATGTGCATCAGGATTTGACAGGTTATTGCTATAGCACGTCTATTTTTACATCTAAAATTTGATAAATAGTATTATGTGTTTTATTTTTCTTAGGTATTTAATTTTGAATACAACTAAAGATTTTTTAAACTACTTTTTCTTTGTTGCTTTAATTATTTTCTTGTTAGTTTAAGCATCGTTTTTACTAGTTTTAAAGCAAGTTTATTATCATAAGTTTAATTGATAATTTATGTTATAATCATGTTAACAATAGTCAATGTAATAAGTTACATTTAACTAATAACTTATCGACTGCAAAGTTAACTAAAGCAATTTAAACATAATCAGATTTCTCTAATTCCGTACAATTTAATTACATATCAATATTTACCAGATGTTTCGGAAGTTTCTTTTTTGACATCGAAGTTTTAATATAGATAATTTGGTAAGAAAACATTCTTGTTTATAATTTCTTTTAGATAATATAAGAACTAATGTATGTAAATTATTCAAACTTTCGTGAGACATTATACTAAACTGATATATAAACACGGCCCATCGGGGGCCTTTCAAGAAAGGCCCCCCTTGAAGGGCCCCCGATGGGCTCGAAACTAGTCGGTGCCGCCACCGGACGTATATACGTGAGTGTTTAGCCGTGTTTATATATCAGTTTACTAATGTATGTAGTTGCTTTTTAATACAAACAGTTGGAAATAGCAATAATATACTTTATCTCGTGAACATGACAAAGGTATTAATTATTTTGGAATTGAATGGAATGTTATTAGAATACAATTTGTACTAAAACTTGTATACAATATAAAAGCACAAATTTTTATAGCTTTTTTAATCGTTGTTAATGTCTGCAATAGAAATATTCGTCTGTTTTCTTTTTTATATTTTTTATTAAATTTCCATGAGGACTATAATTTATTTAAAAGATAATTTAGTCCATATTAAATTAGTTTATAATATATTTTAATCCTTAATCTGTATTATTTTTGATTCCTACTCAGAATGTAACGTGTGAAATGAACTTATTGTATGGCTGTAGTCAGTCAACTTATTCATTGGAGTTGCTTAGAAAAATGTTAATATCTATGTACAAGACATTGAAGTTAAAATAAATAAATTAATGTAAAATAACAATTAGTGTTTTCTTTTAAATATTTTATTTTACCTAAGACAATCTAAATATATAACGCCAACTTTAACGAAGCTGTATGTGCGACAAAATTAAATAAGAAATCTGTCAAAAATAACCTATAATCCAAATAAGAAAACAAATTTGGAATAGACAATGGCCTCGATTGTTCCTTGATAACGTCGCAGCCTAAATAATTAATGGAAATCGATCCAACGTAACACACATCAAACAATGTTGTGCCAGCTCCGAAAATAACATCGTGATGACCTAATAATTATAGCAATTATGAAAAACACATAAGCAATTTAAAGATAAATTTACCGATGCTTAATTATAACAACCGCTAATCATCTAATTATTAAGGGCACTTCCAAACTCGCGGACGTAGGTACGAATTGCTCATGTTAGTTCTGTATTAGCACAAGTTTCTAGCTTATTTGGAATGGTTAACATAAACAAATACTCTGTCTAATAAGTCTCAATCTGGTCCATAAAAATATCATTAAAAAAAATTATTTCCTAGTTACATTTTATACCTTTTGAAAATTTTAATAATTTGCCTTTTTAATAGATAAAGTGTCTAATTACCTATTTTAACGGGTATTTAACGCATAAGATAAATATGAGCAATAGAAGTGACTTAAAAGAGAAGCATCGTTAATAACTTTTAGACGTTACGATGTTTTGACGTCACATTTTGTGATTCGGTCATCGCCCCCGTGACGTAGACGTTAAGTGCCCACTCCAAGAAATAAAGGTCTGTGTGACAGGGTAACGAACTCTCGTATAAACTCCGCAAATACGAATTTAAACTGAGCAAAAATCTTATTGTAATTCCCTTTACAAACAAGTAATGGATTATTAAAAGATTTGAATACATAACTATTATGGAGTCTAAGAAACCTGATTAATAATTATATTTATGTAAACATACACCAAGCTAGCTCTGATTTCTATAATGCTCTAAGCTAAATTACGCGTAACTCTGCTTCTTCCTGCCGATGAAATATGTACACATATCTTTAAGAATAAATACGCCTCCATACAGGATGTATCTTCCGAGCCATGTCCCCCCCCCCTCCTCACCGCAGCTCCGGCTCTGATAAACATAATTATGTAATAATAAATCAAATTTTATCTTAAATATAAAGTCTAAATATCTGCTTATGAAAGTCTGTGAGATAGATTTTGGTTAATCCAATTTCGTTTCATAAATCAGACAAATCTTCTTCACTTAAATAACTAATGGATTGTAATATTTTTAAAACGTCATTTTTCCGATAATTAAGGATTCATTAATGTTTCTATTAGCCCTGCGCTCAGTACGCATATTTGTGGCAATCGCATGCGGATGATCATTAACAAAATTTGTATTAAAATGTTTACAGCGCCCCTATCGGGCGGAAAGAACATCAAAAATCTCATACTAATGACGATACGATAAATATTCATGGTAAGTTCACAGTACTGTAAATATTTTAATTGACAAAAAGTCAGTAAGCATTCAATTGAAGAATCACTAGACTCACTGTAGTGTACTATGATGACATGTTTTAAATATAAAATAATAAATTCAAAAGAAAACTAAACCTCTATTAATCTCACGAGCGAAGCAATCAACAAAAGTAACACGACCATGAAATACCCGGCGCACGGCGCACGGCGCACAGCGCTCGGCGCACAGCGCTCGGCGCACCGCATAGGGTTGACACATTTACTTCTAACCAATACCTGACAATTTACTATAATTTCCTGTAACTTTTATTATCATCCCTGCCATCATCATTCATCAGTTTGATTGATATATGACTACTTGTAGTTAATATATTTAAATACCGAATTTTAGATTAATGCAAAGATAGAACATAGATAACATAGTAAGTGTAGCCTATTTTAGGCCTATGTTAGCCTTGTCGAATCAAGGCATCGGGAAACGTTTATATAAACATAAATTCCAGTATTGAATTCACAGGTCGATAAAATAAATACGGTCTTATTTCCAATTCCCTAAACAAACAAAATATTGAAATAAATCATATATAGTTGTTTAAGTAATTGTTAAATTCCAGTTTTTTTAATGTAAATAAATAACTCGGACATGATAATTACAATTAATTAAGCATAACATTGTATTTCACATTTTCGATAGTGTGACAACCCTAGCGATCGCCGAGTGCAGCCTACCTCGCTGCAGCCTCGCACCGGTGACCCAAAAAGCTCGGTTCACGGCCCCCTCAGGGACGCGCGATAAGGCTTTAAACTCATTAGTTAGGGCTCTAGGTCACATTTCTCATTCCCTAGATATAACCTAATTATGCGACGTCGCTTCCTCTCCGCCGATAGCTTGCGATAACTTGAAGCATACACGTCAAGGCTGCATTCTCATACCAAACATATACTTACTACACTCATACTTTAACACCGACATCAAATTATACAATATAATTGTATTTTATTCCACCGAGCGAGATCAATACGTCTACTTAATTGGCTAGTAATAAATTGTTACTTTTACAAAACACATGAAAAATATTAATTCCTCCTAATTACGTGAGCAGCCAAAATTCTCAGAACAATAAGTAAATATAAACACGGCTAAACACTCACGTATATACCAGTACCACTCATCCTGATGAAGAAGGGCCACCGATGGGCTCGAAACTAGTCGGTGCCGCCACCAGACGAATATACGTGAGTGTTTAGCCGTGTTTATATATCAGTTTAGTATAATGTCTCACGAAAGTTTGAATAATTTAATAAGTAAATACTGTAGAATCGTCACCGAAGAGTCAGCGCAATAAAAAAAAGCTAAAATATGCGATTGTGTATAACTTTACGCATCAGTAACTGAAAAGTAAGAAGGTTTCTAAATCATGGCGACTAAGTTTGACTCCTTACCCAGTTCCTACTACGTATATACTACGGAAGGGATGGCGAACTTTTACGTACGAACGTGCAATCAAATAATTTTGACTTTGTGATTATTGTAAACATATCATAGCGTAGGGATGGCTTGCGTTCGCTCCTCATAATATTGGTACGCGTGTCATTGGTTCGCCATTCCTGTAGTACGGTATACTGAGATGGAAGATAAAGCCTTAGTTACTAGAAAATAAAGTATATTTGTTTGTTCTAATATTTGCTATTTAAATAATATTATACAAATTTATTAACTAACTTAAAATCATTATAATTTGTACGATGTAACCTTCAACCCGAACTATCAAAGGCCCGATCGGTCCCGCGATGTGGGGCTGCCGTTCCTGACCCGAATACCAGTTCAAGGTACACGCATCCCCTGTGCCCGATGCATTCAGTGCCGCTCTACCCCGCCGGATTATTCCTACAATGTCTTCCTAGTAATTACATCTGGTTCAATATTGTTTTAAATTCTGGATACTACGAAAAACATAGGAGGAGTTTGAAAGCACTCAAGCATTTAACATAAACAATATGTTTTTCAATAAGTTCGTCTGTATTGGTGTGCTGTGTTTTTATCAAATATAGAAGTTTTAAATTATCTGAAATAATTATATAATAATATTCTTAAGATTGACAGCGCAACCAAGACTTGCAGCTATTACTACACAGCCTTATGAGAACTTCTGCGTTATTTAACAAAAATATGGTTACTTTAAGCCTGCATAGTAAAAAGTAAGATGTGTTTAAGCGAAAGCGTCTTATCCGATGAGTGATGGTGCCTTATTTTTACGCTGAAAACAAAAATCAGAGATAACTAAAACTGTATACTATCATGAAGCCTAGAAAGAAGAAGATAGAGGTAATGTAGCGTGGCGGGGTTCGAGTAGGGGTAGGGGTAGGTCTCGCTGACCTACATCCGGCGGGTCGCGGTTCAAGGGCGCTGCACTCCGCATGACCTCAGATCGATACGGCCCGTGCGCCAGGTAACCGCATTTGATTGCATAAACATTGTTGTTATTTCTTTTTAATACAATTATTAACATTCAATTAAAAACATTTTTTTATAAACTTGCGCAACGTCGAGTAATATAAACCTTGTGAATACGTAAATAATCAGTATAATAGAATATATAAAGCTTAACTTGCATTACTAACTCCGCAGCAACCAAAGTGGGATCTGGCATCCGCCACAAGTGATCTTCAGCGCCACCTGTCCGCACCATCTCCTGCATTATTGTATATTGTCATTATTGTATAACAGGCGAAGTCTTCACTGGTTGTCTAAACTGATGTATAGAACCCATTACTATAGACAAAACTTAAAATTTGAGAGAGGGTCTATCACCACACCGTGTGAGATTTACTGCCTAACTCAGAAAGTATATCATAGTCATCAAAGATCTTATTAATAAATTATATTTTTCTTAGTTATAGCAGGCGGATATATGTATAATCCGAAGTTGAGATAGTTAAAGTTCTAACTTATTTTAATACATACCAGTAAGTGACTTCCCCGTCGTATCAGCCTATCGTCCAATGATGCCAAGTAAAACTTATGAAAACTTAATTTCTTTTTAGAGACGACTTGAAACAAACATGAGAAAGATGTTCAGGGCAGATTGCACGGCGACTTGGCCGCACCCCCCGCACCCCCTGCGCACTTGACCCGTTTTGCGGCTCGCCGCCTGTGATGGAATGCTCTCATGATCTCTTTAAATGTCAATCTATTTTCCGTTCTCATATACCTTCAGGGTTGGTGGCAATCATTTGTAAAAATATTAATAAAAATGCTATTTTACATCATTGCATTATAACACTTTGAAAAGCTATTTAGGCATAGTCGCCCGCGACATTATCTACACGAAATTAAAACAAAAACCGAATTAGTCGCCTATGATATCTTCCACAATATGTTCTACATCTATACCAAATTTCAGCGAGGTCCGTTCAGAGGTTCTGGAGACATCTTCTAACATCGATCCATTTAAACTTTCGCATTTATAATATTAGCAAGATAGAATTAATGTAGGAAATGAAATTACGTTTATGTTTATGCTCAAGCTCATGTAACACTTATATGTAACATGAGCTGTTACTTAGATGTAAACATTAAAACAATATCGTTTGCTGTACACGCAAAAAGTCAAAATAATCTTATGCCCTTCCCAAAATAAGTTTACTAAATGACATCCATAAAACAGACAAGTTTATAGTATTACTTCCAATATCTTGTAAAGTATGAGAACTGTCAGTAATATAATTCCTGCAGGAAGACGAACAGTAAATAAAGTGGAGAGGCTGAGACAAGGCCCCGCAGATCTAGGTAATCAGGTCACGAGCTAGGGTCTGCCTGCAGTCTGAATGACATTTGAGTACGCTTAGAACTCGTGTTTAATGTTATACGATTTGACTTCAATTGGAAAGAACATCGTCTCATCAAGTCACAGGGTTGAAACGCATACGAAATATGAAACCAGTAAAAAAATACAAAAGGCTTATTAAATTTTACGACTACAGAATATCAAACGATAGATAAAAGCTAGATCTTCCTTTTTACTTGTTCTTTCATCCTACTTTGTCAATAATCTCAGATGTGTTTTGTTCCGCAGTAAAACATATCCTTGGTTTCAGCCATAACCTTCAACCTTTACTAACATTGAGAAGATCAAATGTAACGTCAATGTTTATGACAATCTCCATAAAAGTTTATTGCCATAGGCGCAACTCTGTGGCCACCTTTGATGACGTGTCTCAGCAAATCTTACGAATTATTAAGCAAATATTCGATAATGTTCGGGAAGCGGGTCAATGTCAATGCATGAATATCACATAATACATACTTTGCATAAAGTTTTTGTCTGCTTCAAACATTATATATTAGGGGGTGCAAAGAAACATGATTGTGTTATGTGCCATAATAAGTCTCCTTGTTTTATAAGCATCTTGTTGTTAGAAGTTTTTATCATATGCACATAAACAATAGTGTTTATTTGTTTGTCTTAACGTAACTTATTTCTACATATCACCTTCTGTCTTGTTTTTTTTTAAGTTACATATTATCATCATTTAACTATCATTTGAACCTGACAATCACTTATGTATTATAAATCAAACTAACTTTGGCCAATTGTCTCGTCTATTGAGTTAATTATTCATTTTAGATATGTATTATTTTGCTCTTTTAACTTTGCTAAATCTCACAAGTCCAAAAGCACTAATTGTGAAGGATTTAAATCAAAAATTTATTTTCAATTTATTAATGTTCTAACTAGGTTACCTAAGATCGAGCAGTTTCTGCATAATGCCACGCTTGAACAGATGTGCGGAGTCGGCTCTAGAGAGGAAACTGCGATACCGGCACAGGCAAAGTGGGTCGGCAGGAAGTCGCCCCGACCACACTGACATCTATTCAACGTTCGACATATATCTGTTTTATCGGATTCTTTCATTCTGATTTACTTTGTTATTAATTAAAAAGTACCCTGCCTCTCGACCACGACCTATTGCGGATTTCCATTTGGGATAAAAACCTCACTTATTATTTTACAAAATAATTCACATTTACATAGACAACAATGATCATGAGTATTAGTTAGTCTTGTAGGTGTTATAAGATGAATTTAAATTCAGCTTATATCGGGTTCACTTTCACACGTAAAAAATATTTGAGTTTCACATGTATTATATTACTAAGCCTCCGCAACTATTATCACTTCGTTGAATCGCATTACAAAAGCAAATTTCAGTGACCTTTTTGAAAAGAAATAAAAGTCTTTCAGGCCTTTGCCTAATATTTACGCAGAAAATTTATCATCGCTTTTTAGTCTTGGAAAAGGCGAGAAAAAATATAAAATGGTGTTTTCCACAAGTCCACTAAGATTACTGAACTTGTGTAAAAATCAAGCAGAATGTGACCTGCTCTGTACTTTGATGGTAACTGAAATTATTTAAATGCATTTATTTACTTTAGCATAACACGTCACCGTGAAGATATATACGTAAAAATGGATATATTATAGTTGAAATGCTAATGATCTTTAAAGGATTAATCGTCTCAGATGCATTCATTCGTACTTTAAACGCAAACTACGGGACTTAGGAAGTTTATATGAGTCGTAAAATACTACACATACTAAAAGTTAAGCAAAGGAGATAAAACAAGTGAAGCGTGCATAGATTTTCGAAATAAAACAAAAGAAAGTGTCTATCACATGCACTAATCTCTGTAAATGGATAGGTCATTGCTTTGAAATGACAGTTTTTATATCGTTCCCACATAGACCCGTTCGTGAGGTTCCTTAAACTGAATTCTTTCTTTATTTTTAATTTCAATCATCACCACCGCTTATAATCGCAACCATCAGCGCCAAAATGGTGAAGATCAAACAAGCACAGAATACTACGGTTGCGCCTGTCCATATAACATGAGTATCACATAAGAAAATGCACTAATACGCTATTTATTAATCCTTATAGAGAGTTTTTACATATTTAAAAATAACTTTTCTAAAGGTATCACGAGAACTTAAATAGATCCTTAAAATATTTTTTATCTTAAATCTTTTTAGTCATCTTTTTATAAATTCAGTTTTTTCACTGCAAGTCGCTGAAAATTTATGTTGAAAGCGGATAAAATATTTTTTTTAATTCAAAAACTTTGTTAATTAATTTGATTAATGTCTGTAATGATCTTGATTATAAAAATGTCCTATTTAAAATCTTCCCACAAAAAGTGTTGCGCGGGTGAATGAACTGAAGGCTTCCTTTCCGCGAAATGTTGCTTAAAATAAACGAAATTCCTTAATTAAGACTAAATTAATTTCTGAGTGAAATCAAATTATTATATAAACTTAATCGTACAATACAAAATGCTTTAAACCATTCCTTGTATTATTAATTTATTTAAATTCATTGTCTCTGGGATGTGTTTGTGAAATTGTTATAGTTCATCGCTTTACAAACAACAAAGTAAACAATATTTTTTTGTATAATCCGTCGTCATAAAGAAGCAAAGACATTTGCTGTGTCTCACAGAATCTCAGTTAATCAACAGTCAACTTATTAGTTGTAAGAAACATCGTCAACAATCACTATAACTCGCTTACGTCTCATCTAACAACATATCATATAAATATATTTATTCTTTGTTATTCAAATAACCTTCATCATTCAACTTTGTAAATAGAATAACAAAAGTTTTTTCATACCTTTCATATAAAATTATAACTTCGTAAAACAAGGGAAATACTTTTCTAATAGATCTGTAGAATATTGTTTTTGTTAATTGCTTTTCTATAAGCCATTAAGAAGATATAAGAGAGTAGACAAACTTTTTTTGAATAAATACAATAACATACTTGTGTTATCGTACTACCATATATAATTTAACCAAAATCTATGTGAAATTATTTTTAATACTAAAAACTCGATAGACAGCGATTGAAGTTAGTTTAAAAATTTGTTCAGGATTCATTAATCTCATATTAAAATGCACAGCAATGACACATTCTCTATTTGACTATAATTAAGGCTGGCAACACACAACGTGCAAAATATACGCAAAAAATTACATATCAATATTTCCAACAAACCAACAATTGCTGTACGAATTTAAAATTTACAATTCTATAATACATTTTGCATTTGTTTACCCATAATATTAACTTTTGCATTATGTGTTTAAATAGTGTGTCTCAGCCTTAAAGAGTTAAGAACAAAGTGCGTTGACTCTGTAAGCAAAGAGTTTGCCGACCGCCGCAGAGTGCGGGCCGCGAAGTGCCATCAATATTGGTGTTACAGATTCACGCTACTAGTCAAATGGAAGATCGTCTCTGTTACCAATCGTTTAAATATCAAAGTATATGTTCTGAACTATAGAGCAAGTTGAAGAAACGAACTAGATGGCGCCACTGGTATTCGTATTTAGGATCGGGAATCATTATGAACTTTTCGCTTGTCATATTTGTTTGTCATTTGTTATTTAATTAAGGTTGCTATTTTTATATACTTACATTTTATTTGTATGTTTGTATTGCGTCGTTCGCTTAACCCGATCCGATAGTAATCAGACACTTTTGCGCCGAGAACACAAGCTCTTAGCGCATGGGACCCTTCAAATCCCGACATGGAGCTATGAAAACAGAGCGATATACAAGGAAAGTAATAATCGAAATTTGCCATCATTGATCATAATCGTGACAGCTGGATAGGAAATAAGTTGATATGCGTGAGTTATTTTGCATTTTTATTAAATGTTTAAATCATAAAAGTAATAACTAAATTGTTTATAACTATACAGCTTTATTACAATTACAGTAAAAAAGAATTTAAACAGAATTCTAATAAAATTCTCCCAATGATCGTTTGAACTTATTACCACAAAGATTTCTCCTTCACGGTAACAAGTTCAAACAAAAACATACTCCCGGGGGTCGTTGGCTCCGTCATCGAATATCCTTTAGGAACACAATTTGTGTACCTTTGAGTTATAAACATAGAACAACAGTGCGTATGTGTTAAAGACCTTTAGTCATACGAGTATAATCTTTGTGTTATGTGGAGCGAACTCCGCAAACGACTTACAATTGAGAGAAACATCTACTATTGTATCATTTACGGCACATTTAGCAATCTCTACACAAGTTGCGGCCGACTTGTTTGTACAAAAGTAACCATATTTTTCTCTTTGTATAAATTATTATTATTATCAATTGTACGAGTTTCTAAAATTCTTGTCAGCTAGATTTGACTAAAAGCTTATTTTCTCTATTTTACTGGTACGTTATGTCCTTTAAAGCAGAGCCGAGTTTTAGCATTTTGGCGCCCTAGGCCAGATTTAAAAACCCCTCTGTACACGGTTGTGGCGCCTGGGCGATCGCCCAATCTCGCGCTACCGCTATTGGGTATGCCAACAATCGGCACAAGCGCATTAACACGAACATCCTGAAATGTTAGTAATATTATAAATGCGAATGTTTACATGGATGGATGTAAAGTTAGATGTTTGTTTGAAGGTATCTCCGGAACAGCTCAACGGATTTTAATGGATTTTGGCACACATGTAGAACATAGTCTGGAAGGACACATAGGCTAATTATTTTTTTTAGACGGAGTCGCGGGCGGCACCTAGTACGTAATTGAAGACGTTATTACCATAACATAAAGTACCCGATAGTATTTGTCAAAGAATTCAAGAAATATTTAATATCGTGTAAGTCAACTTGTCATACATCATAGAGGATCTACTACCATAGGTTTGTGTGTCGACGTCTAGATGGCGTGCACAAGCCCGCGAACTGGGCGGGTCATTGACCCCGTGACATATGCCGTTCAAAATGCGACGATTTATTGTTTTCTGATAGATTTTACCTTTCATAGTTTCGCTAAAGAATTACAGCTATTTCTCTTCACTGAATGTACACTTCCTTTTAAAATTAAGTGCAACTTATAACGGATAAAACGGTAATTTTCCCAATTATGTTTTTTAATTTTATATTCTTAACTTGATAAATAAAGCAATGTATAGAGACTACACAATTTTGTAGTTAGAATTCTAATTTGAATATGTTCTACCTTAATGGTTTCGTAGGCACGATTTAGTAACGTTGTTTCCTTGCCCCCACACCACAACCCAGCTTATCCAATCAACATGCAAAGTGAAAATGCAAAAAAGACAATGTAGCCGTCAACTTCTGCAGCCAAGACCTTACACTCTTACAGTCTTAAAAAAAAGAAAAAAGAAAACATATGTAATGTATAAGGCCAGGCTATAAACCTCAGTATTTTGTGCCTATTTGATCTTTGCCATTTTGGCACTGACGGTTGCGATTCATAGCGGTGGTGAGGATTGGAACTAACAATATGGATAGAATTAACTGTAAGGAGCTTCAGGAGGCGCATCTAAGTCGGAACTATGCAAAAACTGTCATTCCAAAGCAATCACCTTACCATTTATAGAGAACCGTGTATGTAATATTTGAGCAGTGTAAACCCAGAGTAAAAACAACCTCGGCACATCGCACGCGAGGCTGCGGCAAACGTGATATTCAGCCAGTTACACGGATTTAAACACACGGAGCTGTACGAGAGGGACTCTATTTAATGGAAACTTAAATTTTAATAAGCTCGCATATATCACGTATCATTATCACTACTATAGTATTCCCAAGTTTTGTGTTTTTCTCGTAGCGATACCTAATTAATAGTTTTTATTTTCTAATTTAAATTCTTCCATAAATTAAAACTCTCGTCTTTTCATAAGTTATCTTTATATATATAATTCTTCTGTGCATGTGTATGTCACTGAACTTCTCTCAAACGACTGGACCGATTTTGATGAAATTTTTTGTGTGTGTTCAAGGAGATCTGGGAATGGTTTAGATTCACAATTTTGTCCGCTGGACAATGTTTTTTTTAATTTATTTTTAATTTATTAGTAGTTGTTGATTTTGGAATGTTTTACATTGGATCCGACAGACGGCGCTACCATCGCAGTGTCAAATTTTAAATAATATTCGAATTAAAGACGTGTAGACAGGACAACGTCTGTCGGGTCCGCTAGTTGTATTATAATACAACGACGATTATTGTAATAATTTACGTAGTTCAGATTATTCTCGTGAAAGGCAATATAAGAGGTTCACGTTGTCGAACATGCATGTAATGATACTACAGTTGTCTCTGCCTGCCCTTCTTTGTTACGGGAGCGATAATATGCTATATGTTTTTATTATAAAGATGACTACAAATTCGTACTTTTCCAACGCTTTAACACACAATCAATAAATCAGTTTTAATCCTAAGTTATAGTAAGTGCGGTGCGATAGTACAACTAAGTGAGCCATTATAGTTAGCCGAGGCCCAGTTTACGAGTAACACGGCTTAACTTAATCCCCCATTTTATATTATGTGCTTAACATGTCTGTATACGACGATAATCGGAGTTACAACGTCTTATGTACTTAATAAGTAGAACTCTAAGACTCTGCTCTCTGTTATTGACTCAAGAATCTATTAAGTTAAAGTTGGATTAAGTTAATTATGTGATTTGTTTGTTTTATTTGTTATTTCTAAACTTTTATAATTGATGTTTAATTGAAATACAGATTTTAGTAAAAAATTGAAACCAGATATGAGTAGAATGTATATGTAATATTTTTTGAATAAATTAAACATCACTTCCTATACTCATAAATATATTGATTGGGAATTTTCTTTATATAGTAGAAAATATCCTTCCATATTCAACAAAATGCATGAGATGGTCAATGCAATGACTGGATGTGACAGTTTATAAGTCAGAGTAAAGTTACTCGGGTCCGCTTACGTACACACTTATATTATTTTTTGCGATAAAAATATCGAATCCTAAGTTTCAGTCAGCATTTCTTTAGCGCTGGCTCCTACACTTTAAAATGGTGGAAGGTTTAAAAAACAACTTGAGTTGGATTATGATATGTAAATTAGTAGTTAAAACTGTTTGAACTCTTTCATTGTTTCTTTCAGATAAAGTTAGTCTTGATTCTTTTGTTATTAGATATTCATTATTTTGTTGTTTTTTTTTATTTAAATATAAATTTATCTATAATACACCAAAATATAAACTTTAAGTACATGAAGAAAGTTGTTTACTTCACAACACTAAAACAAAACATGTTTAAACTTTAAATTCTTCATCTTGAATTTACTTTAATAAAGATAACATCAAATATAATAAATTTTACTTCACAATTAAGAAGATAAGTGACATTTTCGGGCCGGAAATTTTATTATCATACGAAAAACTGCGATTCAATTGACTAATGCTTAAATTGTTTGGCAAAGTTCGCACATATTAGGTTTAGCATACACTACAGTGATGAAGCTGCTATACTTAATTGGAATTTACATAGATTATTAATTACAGAAAATACTATAAAATAGTTTTACCAGAAATAAATATTTAAAAAAAATTACCAGTCATAATATTGTATTTATATAGATCACAAGACAGATTGCTTACTTTTTGTCTATGCAAACACTTTAATGTATCCGTGCCCTAACATCTTTCTTATACACAGTTCGTTCAACCCTTTGCAAGTGTGTTGTAAAAGTTTAGATTGAAAAACCCAGGGATAAGAGGTTGTGTTCCACTCGTAGCGATATCTCTTTGTATTTATCGGCCAATACCACAAGATGGCGAAAGGAAAGCTGAAATCTACAAGTTAAATGGTTAAAAGTTTTACTGCTAAGTCTGCAGTGCCAAAAAACCTGGAACATCTTCTACACTTTAGATCTTTAAAATTTTAGCTAAACTTTTGGTTGTAAATTTTAATACTTAGTAGTTTTTAGTAGGTTACATTACCTTCAAGAAACAGAGGTGTGCAATAAGTCACAGCCAGTGCTTAGCTGCTCTTGGCCGCGACATACGCCTATGTATTTCTCACCCCGTAAAAATGTCGTAAACCCAAAAAAGGCCGAGTAAATGAATGGCCGAGTCCGGTATTATCGTCCATTAATTTTTACCGCCATCTTAAAAGGACCCGTTTACGATCATAGACTGAGGGAGACAACAACCACTTTCAGGATACATCCCTTGAAAATATGTTATAATTGAATAGATACTGATTTGGTATGAATTTTGGTTTCAAATTTAATTATATTTAGTATCGGAAGCCAAATTCTAGACTTCTTCAACTTTACATCAATCTAATGAGAAACAAAAACGCCTCTAGTTCCTACGACAGGCAACTCTCTGACGTGTAAGAACTTCGCTATTTTAGCGATTCTGAATCATATAGTCGAAAGTTCATTGACCTTACACTCATATTAATGGCTTACACTGACCAACTCACATCTAGATCATGACCAGTCCCAAGCCGCTTTTAATTCCTTTACAGTATTAACTGGGACATGGATTAATCAATTTCAACTTACCTTCTAATTACTCGTTGAAGTTAAAAGGACCAAAGAAATCGTCGTCTGAATAGAGCTAGATAATTCGGATTCAATTTGCGGCTTGTTCAATATAATTTTAGGGACTTCGTTTCCAATTAAGGTTCGTAGACGGCAATCAGGAATTTCACGATTTGCACGTAGAATTTTAGATAGCTTTTTTTCTTTAATTAACATGCGGATTTAAGTCAATAAGAAATCTATTACTACGGAGAGTTAAACGAAAAAGAAATTTGTCTAATACCTAAAATTTTCGATCTTTTAATTTAACTACTATACTTATTTAAGGTTTAATGACTCGTGCAATAATTTAAAGACTTGCGCAGTAATTTCCGTAATCAACAATCTATTTTAAGTGTTGTGTGGTTTAGGATCTTAAATCACAAAACCAAATCGTTTTATCAAGTTTTCATTTTAAGTCTAAAACGTTACAAGCTAGTTACAAGTATTAAGTCCAAAGTTCAGTGACCAGTTTAAATATAGATCCTATTTCTTTTATACTAATATTTATCGGACATGAGACAAGAAATGGACAATATAAATGAACAGAAAACCTCCACATAGTTTTTTTAAGATCTGTATTGGACCGAATCGTAGGAATTTTGTTTATTCTCCGTCATAACTCAACGGCAGTACAATATTGTTGATATTAATCAAAATGCGGCATGTTTTTGACTTGGTACGTGGAGACAGATCGTGATATTGTGCTGAACTAGTAGAGAGAAGATAAATATATTGTCAATTGTTATGGTCGTGACGTGCTGCATTGTGACGTCACGCTCATTGAAGCGGGAATTTAATCACATTGATTCATATACCTGCAGGTTGACATTTTACTCGTAAAATAGAAAATTTGACTTTCATTCGAGACAGTACTGATTCATCATGTTTGTTGTTTCCAATACCTGTTACCTTTTTTGAATCCACTACTTTATTAAATGCTAATATAAAAGTCCGGTTTTTTATTTTAATTTCTCTCTAATATACTTAAATTTTAAATATATAAAATCTTCTGTGTGAAATAGTTCAGTCATTATGATTTAATTTTACTCTATAAGGATATTTTTAAGTTATTGCTTGAGCTATTGAGAAATAAATAAACGAGTTCATAGTTTATATTTTAAGAAAATTCATATATTATTTACAACGAATTACAATTACACTTTTTATACATAAATATTAAGACAAATTTATACAAATTAAACCTATAAAGGTGGTTAAAGTTAAAATATCTTCCTGTAAGAAGATCTATACCAAATGGCACTTACTTATATAAGCACTACGAGTACATACAAAATGTTTCTCTTTGGATTCATTTTATTCCAAAGACAATACTTACACATTTACAATTTACATATGTCTTATAAAATCTTAGAACTTAACTTATACATCGTGGTAACATTTCATTATTAATTTAAAATTTTAATCGAAATAAAAAAGTACAAACAAAAATATTAAACATCAAAAAAATATTGGAACTGAGATCCAATCAATGTGTCACTTTTTGTTGTTTGTTAAATCGTTTTTCGATAAAAAGTAGCAGTACCTACTCAATCTAAGACAAAATCATTAGACTTTTACATTAGGTACTAATTAGAGTGGCATGTATATTTAAAAAACTTCAATAAAACGAATTTCTTGATTTTAAATGCCCTCATATAACTTTTTCTCTCATCAACTTATCGTTCTGTTCTAACAAATTAATATAAATTAAAGCCTCTTCTGTACATTTCCTTTAAACTCTAACTGCTATAAAGGTCTCGCGAACATCAGTCGCTCACTTCCCTGTCGCCTCATGATTTCAGCTGCGGCTGGAGTCGCGACAAACACCGCAGTTTGACCATTCAACTCCATAAAGCTTGCTCTCTTGCGATTCTGTCCACTTAATCTTCTATCCAGTCTTGTGTCAAAGAGATCTTCCGCTTCACTTTGATCGTAATCAACTACTGGCTCTTTAACTGCTTCTATCCTTCGCAAATTCTTCTTACCACCCATAAAATACGTCTGTGACACGTTGACATTTGGAGTAGATATTTGTCGTGTCAGTCTTCCCCCAGTCCCCATTTTCTCCAATGGTGGGAAATGCCTTTGAATATTTTCAGAAAATGATTGTCTTCGAGCGTTAAATCTTCGCACGTCTAGTGGTTGGTGACCGAAGGAAGCTCGTCGAAGAAAACGGGTTTCCGGTTCAGTTCGATACAGTTTTGGATGCGGATCCAGGTTGTGGTTCGATTTCAAAGAATCCTCGTAACTGCAACTAAAATATTATAATTAGGCTTCTTTAAAGTATTTAACCTTTGTCTATGTTATACCTAAAGAATGATCCGAGAGAATTTATGATACAGGAATTTTGTTAACGTTTTAAATGACATTTATCAGAAATTATATTCAAAATGACTGGATCAATTATTACAGTTGGTCTATTTTTACAGTTATTATATTTATGGTCACATATACTACAATCATTGTCTATGGGTATACTGACCCGCTGCTTTCCTCTGAGGTGTGCGTGGTGGAGTGACCGCAGGGGCAGCGGCCGGCCTCTGCTATCCCCGAGTCCTGTCCACTGGAATTCACTGACGTTATCGAAGTGTCCTGCCCTTTCCTAGTGCGGAACGTGTTCGTGTGTCAGTCTATGTTGATTTGTTCATTGAGTTAATGGTTAGTGTTACATTTATGAAGAATCATCGACATTAATAGAATACGAATCGACTCATTAATAAAAGATTTTTTTAGTCTAGTCCATGCTATACACCAAGTACCAATTAGCTTTTTTTTAATGTAAATTTCATCATTGTCAAATGTTAGTGAATTTGAAGCGGCGAAGTGTAACTTGGCATAGTTTATGTGTTATGTCTTGCAGTTGCTTGGTTAGAGTAAGAAAAGTGTAGTTCGCAAAAACAAAAGATCTGGTCAAAAAAATAACCATTTTTAATTAAAAAGAATTAGAGTTTTAGCCAACAGAGTCAAAAGGTTAGGCATAAGTCTGTTAATATTGTTTGAGAAAAATGTTTATTTAAATTTCCACAGCAATTTACAAAAAGTAAGCGAGAAGAAATCCCCAAACCCGTTGACTCGGTTTCATGAATGCAGTAGAACTTGGTCTCACCTCTTCTGCAATGGTCGTTGGTTGTACTTAATGCACATTCTCTCGTGCTTCTGACCGAATACATCGGAGTTTTCACTGAACTGGTTTTTAACGCACTTCTGGTGCGCCTTGCCGAACTCCTCGACCGTGTTACCATGAGGACACGTGTTCTTCAACGTGCTATGGTTGAGCACGTCGATGTAGGAGTCGGCCTCGCTATACGACTGGTTAATCTCCTGGCACTGGTTGCCTCCGGATGGAAAGAGGCCGCTGAATTTTGTAAGGTGCTCAGTGGAGAAAGCATTAAGGCGTTGTTGGGAATATGATTTGTGGCGTTTTCTGTTAGGGCAAAAGATAGAATGGGAGTCAATCATCTAGAGTTATAGACCGGGACTAAGTGATCATTGAAAGAAAACTCTTTTGCATTGAAATTATAATTTATTTAAAGTTACAATTTAACAACTAAATTTAAATAAATAAATAATTAAAATTAATTTATTAGTACGTGCTTTTGGTTGATTTAAATGAAATATTGATGGACATGCTTTCTTTTGTGATGATGATGATGTCTGAAAAGCAATAGTAAAATAAATTGTTACTTACCTCATCACTAGTTAATTATCTTATAAACTGATTAAACTTAATTGCACGGGAAGAAGTTAGCAACTAATACTATCTGTCACCAAGACAATGTTTTAGGGTTTTTAGAGAATAACATTAAGGTTTATATTATTTGTAAGAGGAACATTAGTTATTGATTTATTGAAACATAAAGTCTTAAAATGCCACATTTCATTGGAATTAAACTAAGGCCAAGAAACGTTAAGACCTGTTATTTAAAACTTATTCATTGTATGTGGTAAATATTATAGACTGCATGCATATAAAATATATGTTTATTACAAATTAAATCAATTAAAAAATGACTTCGGCACATCTAGATAGTATGAAGGAGAATTTAAATATGCAAATATAGAATTGAATATTAGTCGAATGAGAGGCGAGCATCGAGCGGCTACAAAGTTCCAAAGGAGCAATAAACGGAACACCAAAGAATCTGTATAATACGAACTCTTAATGGCCCTCACTGAGATTGCAGTCTCTACGATACTTCGGTGACTTTCATTTTATCATCTTGGAAATAACGTTTATTGTATGCAATTGAATATATTTAATTGTCTTTTGAAACTCACTGCCACTGTCGAGTTAATTGATATTCTTAAATTGATGATTAAAAATGAAATTTTACATCCAGAATTCGAATAAGACAGAAAGGGAGATAAAGGTCAAAAAGAATGGAGAAAAGTCCATTTAACAAACATTTTCCTATAGTTAAAATTATCATTTAAATAATAGAGTAGAATATCTTACGTTATTCTTCGATACTTTGTAAACATAATGTGTTTAAGGCCGCCGTACACGGACAAGCTATGAGCATTTGGCGTTCTTGTACAGCGACCCAAAGAACTTAGTACTGTGGTAATCGTGTCATGCGATGAGTGAAGTTGGTTATAGTGTAATATTTAGAGTTAAGTGTGTGTTACCTCTTGTTAGTTCTGACACAGAGTATGCAGACGGCGGTGGTGCAGGCGCCGATGAAGACTAGGCAGCCCAGTGCAACCACGCCGATCTCCATGGTGCTGAGCAGCTTTCCGCTGCGCGCCTGCACTGTACTCGTATCACCCACACTCAGCAGCTTGAAGCCACCGATCTCGCGACGCTCAGACACCTCACGTTTCATTATCAATCTATTGCAAGTAAACGGATAGTCAATAAATGTTGAAAATTGTGAGTGGAAATTTAATCGTACAATTTGCCAAATACTCACTTTTGTAAAACATCCATATCGATGATGGCGTTTGACAAAGGATCAACACCATAAATATATAGATCGGTTCTGTAACAAAAAAAAATATATTTTAAATATGCATTCGTCACATAAGTCTTGATCTCTAAAGTGTATGTACACCGACTGAGAAAACCGTGCTTTTGGGGCGTGATATTAGGTACCCATGTATCAGTTAAATCCGTTTCTTAAAGTAAAAACTTACGCGTGTCCATCCATGGAGCCCTTGAAGCTAGGCTCTAGCCTTCGCACTCGGATGTCATAGCCCGTCATATTAGAGAGGGATCTCGTTATATTTTCCATTCCTTTCTCAACTTCAGTCGGTTTCGCGCTAACCACAAGGATCAGCTGCTTACTTTCATCCAGTACGTATACCTGTTCCCAATTAAAGTCAATCATTTTTTAAGCATTTTACCAATTTACAAAATATTAGGAATTCCACTTAAAGAAATGACATACGAAGACATTAGCGATAGCAGATCGTCCGTCATCAGCGCCGCCGCGGTCGGTAGCCTTCACATCAAAGCCGAAAACCTTGCCGGCGTCATGTGCAAAGCTACCCGCGGTCCGCACCGCGCCGCTGCGGGGGGACACCGCGAAGCGCCCGCCCGCAGAATTAATCACCTGGTAGCGAATATCCGCGTTCAGTCCTATGTCAGCGTCGATAGCCTGTAGAAAGATATTCCAAGATAAAAAGATAAAAATTAATTTGAATAAAGACTATAACAAACATTTTAAAATATAATAAGATAATACCTGCAATTGAATCACTTCGTATCCAAAAGGAGCAGTAGTTGGTATAGCTGTAACCATCGGTCGACCTCCATTAACGAACTTCGGTGCATTATCATTGACGTCTTTTATTCTCACTACAATTTTTACATCATATTTCGTCATTCCCTCCAGCACGTCATCTGACACCGGATAAATCATGTGCGGCAGCTCCCGGCTTATCTTTTGTCTTTCCGCTCTAACCAAAACTTCGTAGACATCTTTGACTTCTCTATCTGGACTTCGGACTAGATATAATGTTCCATTGCGTGGATCTATTACAAAAGTTCTTTTGATATCTGTATCATTTTCATTTAATATGAAATACCTCATTTTGAAATTTTCGTAATGTTCCGTCAAATTCAGAGTGACAAGTTCCACGGGAGTGTGAACATTTTCTTCGATCTCCAGTTCATAATACCTTGATATGAAAACTGGTTTATCTGAGATTTCAATCTCGTCTGGTACGTCTTTTACTGTCAACATAACTATGGCGGTGGAACTTAAGCTCGGTGAACCTAAATCTGATGCGACAACAGTCACGTTATGTACGGATTGAGATTCATAGTCTAACCTTCCCGTAGTGGTAATTATTCCTTCTTTTGAATCTATTGAAAAAATATTCATTTGATTTTTTCTTTGCGGTAAGCTATAAAGTATTAATCCATTTCCATTGCTTATTAAGTCGGAATCATTGGCATAGACTCGTGTGACTACACTTCCAATTGGAGTATTTTCTTCTAAGGTAGTTTTATAGACAGGAATCATCATGACTGATTCAAAATTGTGATTAGAAATATTATCTGCTTCTGGGTGTTTCCATTCTAATAACTCGTCGTAGGCGTAAAACTTAGGCGAATTGTCATTCACATCTAAAACTTCTATTTCTACACTTACGGATGAAGTTAGCTTTTTTTCATAGCCGTTGTCTCTGGCTACTACAGTGAGAATGTACTTATCTTCCTTTTCTCTATCTAGTTCACCATTTATACTTAAAACTCCATTTAATGGAGAAATTTCAAATGGCAAATCTTTACTGTCTGGTTGTAAGAAGTAGGTTAAATTCGCATTTTGTCCAAAATCAGCATCTGTAGCGTCAACTTTTCCAAGAACTCGTCTACTATATTGGGCTTCATCAACATTAAAAGAATACCACGACTTTTTAAACATTGGGAAATGGTCATTAATATCTTTGACAAATATTCGTATTGTAATATGATCACTAAGTCCTCCGCCGTCTATTGCGGATACATTTAACCTAAATTCAGCTTCTGGAGGTAATGCCCTAGCCACAATAATATGTCCATGGCGCTCATTGATAACAAAATATCTTCGTACTTGCAAAGCATTTCCAGACAATGCGGTTGGTGGTATGAAAACTTCAGACATAAATTCATAGCGAATTTGACCATTCGTTCCACTATCCATATCTATAGCGTTTAATTTCAATATTGTTGATCCAATCGCTATATTTTCGGGAACTAAAAATAATGGCCCTGTTGCGTCAACAGCTGTTGAAAACTTGTTCTTTGGTTTAACTTCTATTTTTGCAACGCCACTATTCACGTCATTTTTCTTTTCTTTAAATATTTTCACATCTGTTCTGCCGTGGACCTCTAATAAATCTACACTTTCTCCTAATGGAATAATTATTTGGTTGTACTTCGGTTCATTATCGTTTTCATCAAGTACTGTTATAGTCAACTTTGCTTCAGATTTAAGACTTCCCTTATCTCTGGCGACAACTTTCAATAAATATGAACCTCTTTCTTCTCGATCAAGTTTGTTACCAACATAAGTAACAACCCCACTCAATTCATTTACAGAAAATAAATCGTGGCCATCTCCAAACAATGTATACGAGAAAATTGCATTTTGACCAAAGTCAGCATCAGTTGCTCTAATTTTGTTTGTCATTTTCACTTCCGTGCCCTTTTTAGCATTCTCAGTGATAACACCTTCATAAATGGGGTTGTCGAATACTGGAGGATTGTCGTTTTCGTCATCAACCAATATATTCACTTGATAAATTCCTGCTCCTGATACGATTCCTTTGTTAAATTCGGCGATAACTGTCATTCTGTAAGAGTCACGTTTTTCTCGATCAAGCGGTTTTTGCGCATAGATAGTGCCATCTTGACCTGTACAAAACACAACATTTAAATACATAAACATTTCAACATTATATATAATTTCTCAAAATAACTGAAGGTAAACCATACCAATAGCAATATCATCTGTGACATCTTGTTGATTGGCTATGATATATCTTATATTTGCAGTTTTATTTATTGTAGTACTGCTACTATTCATGTTGAAAATTTGTCCAATCATAGCTCCTGATAGATTTTCTTTAACATGGAATGTGATCGGTGATTGGGTACCTCTAAAATGGCAAATAATTTTCCAAAAATTATACATTAACTTTATCAAGTAGTAATATTGTTTTAATGAAATTGAAATAGCATGTGTTTTATATAGTAGTAATTAAACTTACTTCAATAGGAAACCTCTCTCGTCATCCGCATCCACAACATGTATAGTCGCGTTAGTGGCTATGCTCAAATTGATTCCTTCCTGTATAGCGACCGCCTCAAAGTCGTACATTAGACGATTGAACTTTGATAGTTCGTGTATAACAGTTATCACTCCAGATCTTTCTTCTACCGCAAATGGCACTGACAACAAGAAAGTCATATATAACATTTGAAAAAATTTATGTTTCATTATCAAGGCGAAAAAATAAACTAAAAATTCAATATGGTGATTAAAATTACCTCCTTCTTCATATCCATGTAAGAGATCATAAGATATATCTGGTTTTTCCATTGCTTCGTTGACTCTTATTTGACCAACACTTGTTCCAATGCCGACGTTTGAACCGACCCAAAACTCATACGGTGCGCCGATGAAATCTGGTTTGTCTGTCATTTAAACATTACGTTGAAAGGATGATGTGTTGTAATTTTATTTATTTTTATTTCAAATTCCTATAACTCAAAAGTTGACAAGAAAAGAGATAATATTTTAATTTATTACCTGTATTAGACCTAGTCACATCAACCGTCACCACGGCTAAGGAGTATCTTCTCTCACTAGGATTAGCGGGCTGATCAGAAGCCTCTATAAACAAAGCATGCCTCCCTTCCAGTATTGGAGATTGAGCAACTGTAACCTCACCAGAATTAGCATCGACTTGAAATGGGGAAGTAATCGTTAGATTACTTGTTCTTTGTAAATCGTAGAAAACAATTCCATTGGTCCCCAGATCTGGATCTACTGCTTTAACATTACCGATGAAAGTTCCGATTTTAGCGTTCGATTTGACTGTGAACTCGTACAGATTGCTCGGAACAAACACCGGATTATTATCATTAGCATCGAGTAGTGTCACTTCAACTGTTACAAAAGACATAAGCTGATTTATATCTTCGAAGTACTCGATATTTTCATTCTTGGTGCCTATCTTATCTGGATAAACGTACGTAGTTTTTTCTTTTAACGGCAGAGCGGGTACCAGAGGGTTACGGCGCCATTTTGATAGTCTTTGCTTGTCCAGAAATGTGCCGACTACGCTCGGATTTTTCTCTTTTGCGTACACTTTCATTCTTAAAGAAGAATGCTGCTCTCTGTCTAAAACAGTCTAAAAAGAAATAACGTTTAATTACTTTACATTACTTTTTTGCGACGTCAAAAATTAGAGGCTTTAAGTTACAACATCCAAAACATTACAATATTTCATGTTTACTTGGTAAATATCATATTAACAACCTTAACTATTAAAATAATGTTATACTGTTGTTTTCGGGTCAAGGATTACTGTATTTAAGTATTTCTGTGTCCGCAAGTACAGAAGTTGTTGTTTAATGGAATGTTTTGTGGGATCTAGGTAAAAGTATTAAGCACAACTTAACGAATTATGTTTGTACAAAAGATAGTAAAAAAAGTTTACAAGATTTATAGGGCAGGACTAAAAGATCCTTTGAAACATTTCTCTTAATGAGATATTATCAGGAAACTTTAGTGTGGGTTCTTCAGTCTTTTTTAGTGTTCGTAATCTTAAATAAACACTTATTTTAAAGACTTTGATAAGAGGAAAGCATCGTCTTTTGAAAGATAAAAAGTAAGAGGCGTCAATATATTTATATTATGCTAAGAAATATTCCATTAACGTTTATCTTTATTTTCCTATTCCTAAATTATTCCACAACTGTTGTTCTGTACATACCTGATTCCTGACTGTGAGCCACCCGCTCTTGGGGTCAATGGAGAACGCGCCCTGAGGGTCGCTCAGCTGGTACGTAAACTCTGCGTTGTCCCCCTGGTCCTTGTCCGTGGCCATCACTTGGAGAACACTGAAGCCTGTGTTATACAATATTATTACTGCTTGAATATCACAGAAGTTGTATTATGAAAACATATGAGGAAAATTGAGATGTCTTGCTTTTAAAATTTAAGACCGGAGCAGCCGCAAATTATTTAAGAGGGCCATTGATTTGGCACAAAATTGTGAAGAGAAGAAAAATACGATCAGTATAAATGCAACTAGACAAAACAGAAAACGGGACATTAGTAGAAGTACCAAAAGAAGACATCAGAATGACAATAGTAACCGTTGGGTAAGTTCTCGACGATGCTGATGTTGTAGAAGTCGACCTCAAACTCGGGCAGGTTGTCGTTGAGATCCAGCACCTCGACTTCGATACGGGCGCGCGCCGCACGCCGCGGGTCGTCCACTTGCACTGCCTGCACGCCCAGCACAAACGTATTGCCTGAAGACACACAGATACAATTGTTAACTCTTAACTGTTCCTACATGAACAACATGTGCTAGTAAATCAAAAACAAGTCGGTCGGTCATTTTATTTTAGATATTTTATCACTACTTAAAGCTCTAACTGTTCATAATTGATGATTATACAAGCCTCCAGCTAAGAAATCGGCAGTTATAAGTTTCTCCAGCACAGATGTCATTTTACCAGGCAACGACTCAGCGTCCAGATCGATCTCAGCGTCGAGGAAGAGAGTGGCGTTGAGGGGACCGAGCGAGAAGCGGCGCGTGTCGCCGGAGATCAGCTCGTAACGCAGCGGCGCGCCCACACCCGCGTCCTGGTCGAACGCTCGCACCGCCTGCTCGAACACCAACTCCTTGTGGATGCGTTTGCCCTGACACAAATAAGAACATTATTAGTATAAAATTACGAGCAGTGAAAAACCAGACCGCACACTCTTTAAACTTTGCTTTAAGTGCTCACCAGTAGAGGATAGAACTCTGGTATCTTGGTTCTGTAGACGTCAAGCGTGAATTTCGGCGGCAGGTCGTCATTATCCGCCACTATGACGTGTACCGTCGTGTTGGTGCTGCGCGGTGGCGACCCGCGGTCCTGGAACATACGTCATAATTAGTAACATCGATAAGTAAGTACTGCTCTTAGAAGATATGTACGTAATCGTTACATAATATACTAACAGATGCAGTAATAGTGAGTAGAAACTCGCGGTCTCCTGCGTCGTAGTCTATTGATTTGGCGAGCACGAGACCTGGCTTATGCGGCCCCTCCAGGGCGAACCTGCCCGCAGGGTCACCGCCCGTGATACTGTACTCCACCTCGGAGTTGGGAGTGTTGGGCTTGTCGCGATCAAATGCACGAATGCCTTTGAATATTGTCAGACCTGTAATAACAACATAATCAAGATGGTCGATTGCTTGATTAGCCACTTGGTACAATGAAAAAAAGGGAAATTGTGTGTGTACCGGGAGGTGTGAGTTCGTCTACGGTGACTCTGTAAGGCAGGTCGAGGAAGCGCGGCGCGTTGTCGTTCACGTCCTCTATGTACACAGTCACCGACAGGTACGCCGAGATCTGAACAAGAAATATCATTAATGATTATTAAACTTTCAAATCAAATTACTTATTGTGTACAATCAAAGAGATAAACGATTATACTAGAAAACGTTAAAGTCATCAACATAACATAATAATTTTAAAACTTCTATGAGAATATAGAGATTACTATTCAAGACTTTAAATAGAAAGCTCTCACTGAAAATCCTTTATTTCAATTGACCATCCACTATAGATATTAAAAGTAAACATTGTTTAAGATTTAAAGGCTTGTAAATATCGGTATGATTGAGCAGAGGCATGCACAAGGCAACTGGAGTGGAACAGAAGGCTTCAGCGGCGAGCAAATAATTCAACAAAGGGAAATGGGTGAAGGCCGGCGGCAATGGCGGCTGTATGCGAGCGATGCCGCTTTACACACCATTATTAAATTTATTACGCGCTCCAATAGACTTTTTATTTAATATTAATAAACTCCGCTCTAAAGAGGCCTCTCTCCGTTCCTCAAATTAATAAAATATCTAACGTTTACATAGGATGGATATAGTGACGGATTAGAAAGGGACTGCACATAAACAGAAGACAATTTAAGTAGTATAATAATATATTTCATAAGTTGTGCTGAAAAGGTCCAAAATTAAATATTTCTAATATTGCTTATCCATCCTTGTTCCAACAAAACCGTCTACCTTTTATCATAGTTTATAAATATAAGAAAGGTCTAACAAAAAACCTTTAAATAAATAAGTAAGTATATAATTAACGCTTATCTTAAACAGGCGTGAATGTTTTTTATTATGGTAATATTATTTTTTGCAGTAACAATATTACGAAAATAAATTTAACTTCCAACGCATCAAAAATTTTGCGTTTCGCTAATTACTCTTGTGGCTGCTGAAAAGCTTTTATGTAATTTTAAACTTTATTCTTTATGTATTGAGGTAAGGCATTAAACTCTGTCGGCGGCCGATAGAGGTCGTTGGCATCGCTCAATCATCTCTCAGTTTACGAGGAGAGGTGTCGACAGCGATTGTAGAATTTGTCGATCTTTTGTTTCCTGTACGACTGCGGAATTCGACAGGATCGTGGATAAGTCGATTTCTAATTGCCAATTAAGATACAGAAAATAGCATTAATGGATAAATATGTATTTTACCCAAGCAGATATATAGATATAAGCATTTATAACAGAGAGGTTCTATGAAACTATTATTAAAAATCAAAACCCATTTTTTATTCTGGTTTCTCGTATGCAGTAAATATATTTATCTTTGCCACATTAAAGAATTTTGTAAAGAAATATATCATGTCTTTTTCAAGTACAAAAAAGCGCGAAATTTATTTCGTCGTTGCAAATGTGAAAAAGAGCCATCTAGCAGCGAGGAAAAGAATCGTTTCTGGATTAAAATAGTTCAATAGTTTAAGGAAGTTTTACCTAGATGGCAGCACTTGATGCATTTCAAGCGCCATCTTGTGACGAGTGGAAAAATCGTAAAAACTTTGAAAACCAAGTAGTTACAAAAGTAAAACCTAGATGGCAGTATACGGTGATTTTCATAATTTGAAAGAATGGGAGTTGTTTTGGTCTTTTGCTTCGTGTTTACTTCTTTGCAAATTTTACATAGTCTATCAATGTTACTAATTGACAACCTATGTCGCTCTAACAGCAATGTTAGTTGCGTTATACTCACTAGGTCGTCTCCCGTGTGGAAGTCGCAGCCGAGACGGAACTTAACGACATTCTGAGGGGCGTCGCGGTCGACCAGGTGGTCCACGCTTTGAGCCAGCAACACCGCCACGTGAGTCCTGTTCACATCGCGGTATGTGAACAAATGAGCGTCTTCTTCCTTGTCCACTGCTTGTAACACCAAGTTCTTCCTGAAACAATAACAATAATTTTAAATAAGACATTAACATCAATAAAGTAACGTATGCAAGTTACCCAAAAGGTTAGGCGGAAGTTATTGCATTACTTCTAACCTGCTGTTGCCTGGCAAACCTGCTGTACGATGTAATAATAAGATTTTTAGGGTTCCATACCTCGTTTTATTTTAAGTGCGCTACAAACTAGTAGACTTTTTATGCAAATCGGATCGACCCTACGTAAACGATCGTTTTCCACAGTTGAGTCATTGAAACAAATTTTAACGTTTTTGATACTAAATTTTAATGTGTGTCAACTTTGACGTTCGCTTCTCATATGTTACAACTATCTCTTAAATACCCATCAACTATATTTAGAACATAATTACTTTGAAAGATGAATCACTAATGATAAGCATACAAAAGCCTTAAGAACTTTTCGGATGATTATGACATAATAGGTTCCGCTTCCGGAGCTGGCAGTGCGTGGGAATTCTTTCGTCTGACAAAGAATTGAGTTAGCTACTAGACATGATCTATAGCCATCTTATGGTGGATAGATTGGTGTGAATTTGGTGGTTTTAAACTGTCAGGTGCGGAGATCAATAGATATAATAATAAGAATAAATTGTAACGGACAGAATTTACAAAACGTTGTTGTTTTAATTTATATTCAGTATACATTATTCTCCGGAATGAATAGAGATACACACAAGGAATTTATTCAAAATTCATATTATAATTAGAAGCTTTTCGATTAATGTTAGAAAGTAAAAGTCCTGTAATGAAGCAGATAACGGGCGATGGTCGATGGTCGCTGTAATCATTGCAAGTCGCAAGAAATGTTATAAAAGTGAAACTAGAGTCATCGCTCTATAATTGAATAAAAACAGGTCTCCTTAACTGTAGTTTATTTTTAACAATTAAATAACAATGCAAATTATAAAAATTCAAATAAATTTTACACTTGCTGACAAGTTTTACTACTGAAATCAATATTTGACCAATGATTCCTAACGATGAAGCAATGTTTTAATATTGTTATTGCAATCATTTAAATGTAAACCAAACAGATTTAAAATCGTAGAATAAAATAACTGCGGATGAACAAAAATGGTCTGATATCGAATTTAAATTTCAGCCGTAAGTAAATAAAAATAAACAGTAATATTAAAACGAAGGTTATAAATTTCAGGTTAAAAAATTCGCGTAACATTTTGATATGTAATTAGGGCGAAAGTGTTTCGTCAGTGTGTTTGCGTATTTCGATATGTAGTCCGCTCGATACATCTTGAGTCAATTGTCGAGTCATTCGCTAACATGTTCGTAATTACCTGTCAATGGATACAATCCAATTGATGTCGAGATGATGCATGTATAAACGAGCGGCTGAAACGCGTTTTATAAACGCTTGTTAGCTTAGGGTATTATATCGTGAAATCCACGTATATTGCCGAAATCAATATTCTATCTCAAATTGATTTTGCTACTTTTAATTACATAATATTTTTAATCCATTTGTATAAGATTATAAGATTTAAATATTGTGTTATAACAGAAAGTATCGAGGAACAAATATTTATGACAAAATTTGTTGAGCTGATGTGATGTAAGTTTAAAGCGTTTTAATATCGTTTGTTTGTACCGGCCAATACATAAACGTGTTGTACTTTTAGTCTCCGCATTGCGCAAGGATGTGTTCAGCCTCGCTCAAAGTTCTCTGTTAATATGAACTGTTATCACACATACACACATGAATACTAAATTATACGAGATAATATTCTATGAGATGGCATTGAATACAATATTTACATAATTACAAAAGTAAGTTTTTATTATTGTAAAGGTCATGTAAATGTTTTAGTTTAATAGGAAATGTCACATAAGTATATTATCTTTATAATGTACTAAAATAGAATAGAAAATTAAAATTTGTAGTACAAAGTATATATACTCTATATATTTCTCTATATATTTTAATAAACACAGTTCAAATCAGTGTTTACCAGTATGAGTGATAGTGTTAACTAGGGCATTTCTTCACGCTCCGTGCGAATACTACCAGTTCGTTATAATTACCGCACTCTTACTATAGTATTTGATTTATTTAAGTAATTCTTATTTAATGCATGTCTGTTTACAGAATTAGAAAAAATACTTGCTAAATTATAGCTAGTTTAGCAAGTATTTTCCCCCTGACTCCGTCCGCGCAGATTTAAATCCTAAGTGTTCTTCCTGACATGTTCTACATCCATGTTAGATTTCATTGAGACCCGTTGAGCCGTTCTTTAGAAGATGTTGAGATCTCCAGATCACTTCTAATAAACATTCGCATTTATAATATTAATTAGATTATATTTCTTCTACAGTATTTTTATCGTTCTCATTTACAACTAAATCAATTGATGATGTAACAATATAATGCAATGCAATCAAACATGTGCACACATGCGGTAAGTTACGACAGATCTCTAGAGAGCATTATTTACCTAATCGTAGCTTAACATTTTTTAATAAAGATGTTAATATCTTTGAATACAAAGTGGATTATGTAGCAATGATTTTACGATGCAGTTGCACATTTATTGCAACTGTTTAGCAATGCAACAACAGAAGAAATGTCTAGGATATCAATAATTTATACTTCTTCCCTTTCCTTGAGAAGAAGATGGAAAGAGAAAGTGGTTCAGATGCTATAAGATCCACTTGACGCCTATTTTCTGGAGCCACATCGCACCGGAAGAGCGGGCATGCTAATCCGGACTCTATCGCCGTTTGTTTCTCATACACGACGACATGACGCGATGATATAACATGATGTGGTTATTAAACATGTGTAAATCAGCTGTAAACCGGTTAAAAAGTTCAGGTCACTTAGACTTGAACTGTCGTACGGCTCACAGGTCATCGCGATGTACGATGGTCACTCATAATTTCAACTCGTAACACAAACTCTGTGAAGTTACAAGTTGAGCCGAGTTCACGGATGGGCTCGCCTTCACACACGTGAAGCAGGCGGAATCAGATATCATCAGAGTATAATCTAATTAACCTGAATACAACCGCTATGTAAATGAGACATTATTATTAGTACCACCATCTGTTTATGATTTAGAGTGTAGTATGACATACTTCACATAACAGCAGTGTTGTAAAAGTTAACATTTTATTTACTTTATTTTATTATACACTTTATTGATTCACTCACGCACACTCACTCATAGCGTACAGGATATTAATCTGTTCAAATTTCTTGGCGGCCAACGATCAGCACACTGCGCAGTGCCCTCCCCCCGCATCCCGATACACCTCGCTACACCAAACATTGTGTTCTGCGCAGTAACTCCCGCGAAGTTAAGAGCGCCTAAGATATTTGAAAACTATAATACCTTTAGAGTGATTTATTTTCTATCATAACGCTTTGGTAAATGAATCAAAGGAAAGGTAAACTTGAAAGAAAGATAAATATCACTTCAAAATTAAATAACCTAGGTACCATGATAAATGCCCGCACAGTTTACTTTGACCGCAACATAAAAATTAGATATAAATGGCAAACACATTTCCCTTTAAACTGTTCTGTAACAACTGTGTAAATAAATACTAACAACGTATTAGAACAACGCGTTTTCCCTTTCAGTTATATTAAAGTTTAGTTTAATTGTGGTCTAATCTACTTAGCAAGCCATACGTATTATGTTGATAGTTCAGACTCAATGAGATCATATACAAGTACGCATTCAGGTTAACGAATCCTCTGGAATGTGTCGAAGATAAAAGTGTTGTGTGCAAATTTCTATTGAATATTAATTTTGTTACAATCGACTTACGATGTTGTTTGTTGCCTTCGTTCAATTATTTTAATATAAATATTATTTGCGATCTAAAAATAAAAATAGAAAAAACTATTTGAAATAATTTTGGTGCCAGTAAGAAGGTAAAATCGATATTATATGAGTAACGTTACATTTATTCAAAAGTTTATTTTGGTTTGTTTATGACGATGACTAGAGAAATGGAAAATTTACAAAATAAAACTGATTATGAGTTAAAAGAAGAATTTATTGACGTAATAAACAAGGAGAACGATAAAATACCTTGGAAATATGTTTTACGACAGGTGAGTTCAAAAACTTATCATCCTACTATAATTACATCCCAAAAATATATTTTTTTATTCTAATGCGTAAGGAGACACGAATAGTCAAGGAACGAAATAAGGACCTGGTATATTCTATAAAAGTAGCAATTGACTATAGTCAAAGGTAAATTAACATTTGTTGTGTTCGCTTGATTGTCACGTAGTATTGGAAATATTTCCAGGTTTTAATATCATCTGGTGTGTGGGCGAACTTCTTCACGCTGGGTCTGTGTTTGGGCGCGCCCACCGTCATAGTACCCCAGCTGCGGCGAAACGCCAACTCTACTGACGTCGTCAGCGATGACATGCTCTCTTGGTTGTGTAAGTATTACGTTGTTGGTTTATTGTTCAAAATTCATTAAGTTATCATCACTAAAGTCTACATAATATTACAGTATATAAGGCTTGTTATTTATTTCTTATGGTATATATTTAACAATTCATATTATTATTTATGTTTGCAGCGTCCTCGTCCAGCTATAGCGGCATGCTACAAGTTGTTATCCTAACCATTCTGCCGAGCTGTTTAGGAAGAAAACACTGTTTCCTCTTAGTATCCATAGTAGCTATGGGTGGATTCGTGCTCCTCTATATTTCTACAACGGTAACTCAAATATTAATAAGTACGATAGTTCACGGTATCCTCAGCGCAAGTCATATTACTATCAGCATCATGATTATTACAGAATACTCTTCGCCACAATACCGTGGAATATTTTTAACAACGAAATCCGCGTCGTTCTTGTGGGGAGTTTGGATATCGAATATCATAGGCACCTTCTTTCACTGGAAGTACATCGCTTTAGTTGGAATTGTTACAACTGCTTACATCTTGGGTACAATATTATTGTGGCCGGAATCTCCTCTTTGGTTAGCGAGCAAAAAGAGGTTTGGAGAATGTGAAACGGCGCACTATTGGCTGAAAGGAGACAGTTCCACGTCAAGGAAAGAATTAAGAGATTTGATAGCCTTTTACAAAGACGATCCAAGATTTAGCCCTGATAAAAGAAATTCCACGAAAAATGAAAACGAGATTATTTGGAAGAAAGGTTTTTACAAACCCTTAATGCTGACAATATTAGTCAATCTGTTGTACAATTCTTTGGGTAAAATGACTTACGCAGTTTATGCTTTTGATATTTTAAACAAAATAACAAAATCAGAATCTACAGCGTACACAGGAATGCTTGTATTAGATGGTGTTACTTTAATAGGCGCTTACATAGGAAGTGCTCTCTCTAAAATAGTAAAAAGACGACCATTCATGTTGATAACCACTGTTGTCGGAATTGTTTTTCTTTATCTTTTATCTTTGTTTATATATCTTGTTCATCTAGATGTTGTAGCTGATAATATTTACGTTTGTCTCGTCCTCTTATCTTTGTACTCGTTAGCAGTAAGCAGTGGTCCATTAATTATGTCTTCTTCATTGATCAGTGAATTTATTCCTGTGACACACAGAAACATATTTACATTGATTATTGGCATGTTTGGGAATTTCTGTTTTGCAACATTCTTAAAAATAACTCCGTATCTTTTTTCTTTATGGGATTTTGCTGGTTTGTTTTTGTTTTATGCAATACTCTCTACAATTTTTACAATTTCACTTTACATTTTCTTACCGGAAACCAAAGACAAAACTTTATTGGAAATTGAAAGATTAATAACTAAAACATAGCGGCTTAGTCGATATTTATTGAAAATAAATTTTTGTATATAAAATGCATTTTATTTTACGCCAATGAAAGTAATAAATTTTATATTATAAATATCATCACATTACTACTCTAAAGGGCTTCCTACAAGAAGGATTACTTTTTTTTTACGTTTTATAAGCCAGCGCTTGACCACGATCCCACCTGGTGAAGTGGAGACTTGGTCGAAAGATGGTACGCGCTAGCTTAGTAAGTGCCTATTCACTCTATTACAAATTCTATTTTGATCAATAATTTTATAGTGCAACTTGCGTACCATTTTTACCATCTCCAGCGACTGATAATGTGAATTGGGCCGCGTGGTAAGAGCCGATCCGCTAGTACCTTCATTAAAAGCCGTTCTTCGTTTGTCTAGCGAGTTTTCCGGAGCAAAAGCAGTAGCTGGAGATTCGTTAGTCTAGTTTTATCAGATAACACATATTAGCGGCACTCCTGAACATCAAGTAGAGATGTTTTTTCATACAAAAGGATTACTATAAACGCGTTAGACAAAAGGCGAATATTTATGAACATGAGTAAGTCTTGTAGTGTGTAAATTACTAATTTCAATGATTACCATTGCAAATAGTTATTTTAACTAGTTTACCTGCTTTAAAGGTAACACTGGGTATGTAGGTCAAATAATTAATTTGTTTGGTTTTATTTTAACTACTTTATAATGTTTAATTAAGATATAAAGAAGTACAAACTTTTTTATCTTTAATACGTGGAGTTCTTATTTCATTAACAACAAAAAGGCCAATCTATGATAAGGAAAAACAATTTGACAAACAGATGATCTTGTGATAGTCACAATAAAGAACACTTGTATAAACGTAATTATTGAAACAAAACGTTACTTTTCTTTAGAATGATAAAAAGTATTTTGCAAATTTTAAGATGAAACATAATTAAAAAAAATTGTACATTAAGAAAAAATAAATAAATATTATTTTGTGAAGAAAAAGATACATAAGGTAAGTACACAATTTTAGTTTACCCAATAACTAAACAATATTTCTATTGCTGGACTTTATAACTATTATACAATTACTTAACATTTTAATAACAGCAATGGATAGCTACTCGTACAAAGAAGTTGTGGAGGAGGAAGCAGATCACAAGAACATTCAAGGAAATAAGATTAATAGGACTTCGTTGCTGCGCCAGGTAACAAAGACTAACACTTTTAAGATTAGTAAAGATATAATTCAACGTTCTTGATATAAAACGATGGCCTAAGCCAACGATAATGTAAATTATTGTGCATTTTCTAGATAATGGTTTGCAGTGCAATTTGGTCCAGTTATTTCTCGTTAGGCCTTTGTCTCGGATCGCCCACAGTAATCATTCCGCAAATCCGGCGAGAGTTTAATTCGACAGATGCAATAAGTCAAGAAATAGCCTCATGGTTATGTGAGGACAATTTTGTAGAAGAATTGTTATTTTTTATATGTTTTCAAATTACTAAAAAAAATTTTGTTTTCAGCTTCAGGAATTGCGTACAGCGGAACAATACAAGTGATTATATTTTCAATTCTGCCAAAATATATGGGACGCAAGTCGTGCTTTCTACTTGCTTCATTTATATCTATGATCGGTTTTGTTGTGTTATATTTCTCAAAAACTGCGACACATCTTATTATTTTTGAATCCATTGAAGGAGTTCTATTCGCCTGTCAAATTACTATCTGCATCATGATCATCACTGAATACTCATCGCCGAGATATCGAGGTATTTTCTTGACTATGAAATCTGCATCATTAATGTGGGGAGTGTGGGTATCCAATGCCATAGGAACTTACTTCCACTGGAGCAACATTGCTGTGGTTGGATGTGTTACGACTGCCTATATTATAATAACTACTTTAAATTGGCCCGAGTCACCTTACTGGCTTGCGACTAGAGGTCGACTGAATGAGTGCAGAGTTGCACATCATTGGCTTAAAGGAAATAGCGAAGAATCTGAGAAAGAACTTCAAAATCTTATCGAGCGGCAAACAGATTTATCTCGCGACGAAGAAAACGATCAAGAAAATTTAAAAACGTTATGTACTGTTATTAAGAGAAATACATTTTACAAACCTATGTTATTATCCATGTTAATTTTAACACTGTATAACTCATTGGGCAAAATGGCTTGTACAGTCTATGCTATAGATATAATTCAACAATTCACAGGCAGTGAGTCCAGAGCTTACACTATAATGTTAGTACTCGACGGAGTAACTATTGTTGGTGTGTATGTGGGCTGTGCTATTTCCAGATATGCTCGAAGGAGATCCTTTCTAATTATTACTTCGGGTTTCGGCATAATGTTTTTATATATACTATCTTTGTTTTTATACTTGGTGTCGAGTGGTATTGTTGAAAATAACGTACATATGTCTTTGTTGCTGTTGTTGTGTTACACAGTTACAGTCAGCGGCGGCCCCATGATAATGAGCACGTCTCTGGTCAGTGAACTAATGCCGCTATCTAATAGAAACATGTTTGCTTTTCTTATCGGAACATTTTCGAATTTCGCTTTTGCAACTTTTATAAAAATAGCTCCTTTCCTCTTTACATCTTATGGTTTTGCAGCAACATTCTTCATTTACGCTTCCACAGCTTTGTGCTGTCTCATATTGATCTTCATTTATTTGCCAGAAACAAAAGACAAAACTCTTCTTGAAATAGAACAATTGCATACAAATAATGAACCGAAGAGCAATAAGCAAAGCGAACTGCGGAAGGAGTAAAATTATTTTTCTGTTTTAGCCAATATTGACATCAAGGTAGCCCAAAATTTGTTTACCAAATATAAGTCGATTGAACATAGAAATGTGTTTGTTTTCTATATGACTAACTAAAGCCCATACGAAATCCTCGGAACTAATATTAAGCTATTATTATACAATTTAACACAAGTATTTTTTCTTTTATATTATAACAAGCAACCTGTTCCAGCTTCGCTTTAGTTATTATAAATACAGGCTATGTAACTCGGCGATAGCGTAGTTTTTGAATTTATTAGTTAAATACAAACATACATATATTAACTTTCATAATATTACTATAGATAATACTTAGACGTTAAAAATAAATTATTACGATAGAGTTAATTGAAACATAAAAACAAGCAAATTAACAAAGATAAACCCGCATTGGTATGCGATGCAATGTTAAATATGTATTTAAAATATTCTTGCTTCAGTAGACTGTTAAAATGTTCTCTGGAGGATTTTAATGTAAATTAATGGAAACATTGAATAATTATGGCATCGGTCGAAAATTATATTTATAAACAAGTTAACACAGATGTGGAAAGAGAAGAAAGTAAGTCTAAGAATGGGGAAAATAAATTAAATTGGATTCTGCTCTTACGCCAAGTAAGTTAAACAAACTTTTTGCAACTATCTCATTTGAAAATTGTAAAGAATTATTACAAGTTATATGTATTAGATATGAAATGCCAGTCCTTACGTTACCTAATAGACATTTTCTCTAATTTAATTAATAAAATTTAAAGTTTATGCAAGTAAAATAAAAATATAGAGCAAAGTTAGAGAGCAAAAACATAAAGGATGGCATTAGGTGAAGTTTTAATAAAGGAAAATTGATTAAAGTTATTTCCTTATCATACTGAAAGTTTTTTTTGGCTTAAAGCTTATATTATTTATTGGCAGATGATGGTTTGCAGTGTAATCTGGTCTGCTTATTTTACGAATGGTCTCTGCATTGGCGCTCCTACTGTTATCATCCCTCAAATTCGTCGCGAAGCAAATTCAACAGATGTTATCACTCAATCCATGGCATCATGGTTATGTATGTTTCGCCCTTTTAAAGTAAATTGCAAACATGTTAGCGGTAGTTTCGCTAAAATAGCAAAGTCACTCTGCCCATAGACTTATAGACATTGGCACTATTTAAAACGGTAGCATATATGTTGCTTACCTTTTTTGGTCAGGGAAGGGGATTTACAGAAAAAAGATACTTCTTCCTATACGTCCTGTCCAACGTGAAATACACATTCCACATTCTCATCTTTGCGGAAAATGAATAGAATTTGGTCTTCGACATTCACACTCATCAGAGGCTTGTCGCCTGTGTGGTCGTAGTATTGCTCATGGCGAAGAGGCCATTCGCAGCCAATTCTTCCGCGGATTCTACCATTGTTAAATAATTCAATGTACTATCGAAGCGTTGGTTACTAACATTTATTAATTTAACTATTTCAGCGTCCACGGTCTCCTACGGTGGAACAGTGCTGGTGATGTTCGTTACGGTTCTACCAAAATGTATGGGACGAAGGGCATCTTTCTCTCTTCTAACAATGGTAGCGCTGATCGGTTTCTTGATATTGTATTTTGCTAAAACGTCAACGCATCTATTTATTGGATTATTTTTTGAAGGAAGTTACTTTGCGAGTCAATTAACGATATCTGTAATGATAATAACAGAATATACTTCACCTCGTTATCGAGGAATATTCCTAACGATGAAATCTGTGTCATTTCTATGGGGTATCTGGATAGCTAACACTATAGGAACGTTTTGGCACTGGAATAATATTGCCCTACTGGGTTGTGCTGCGACATTGTATAATTTGGTAATAATTGCAAGGTGGCCGGAGTCACCGTACTGGCTGGCCAGTAGACAAAGATTCCGTGAGTGCGCGAGCGCTCAGCGCTGGTTGAAAGGTGACAGAGAGGAGTCGAACTGGGAATTGGAAAATTTAATTCATCGGTATACAAATCTGAGAGAAGAAGGAGTAAGGAATAATTTACAAAATTATATAACGAAATATTACGGAGTTTTAAAGTCTAGAAAATTTTATAAGCCGCTTTTACTATCGATGTTAGCTATAACGCTTTATAATTCTTTAGGTAAAATAACGATTACTGTTTATGCAATAGATATTATTAAGAAAATAACCGGCAGTGAATCATCAGCTTACACAGGAATGTTAGTTTTGGACGGGGTCACTATTGTGGGTATGCATATTGGTTGTGCCATATCCAAAATTGCAAGAAGAAGATCATTCTTATTTTTGACATCGGGATTCGGTATTATGTTTTTATATTCATTAGCGTTGTATCTATTCATAGTGGGATATTATGGTATAAAGGAGAACATGTATGTATCGTTATTATTATTAACATGTTACACTTTATCTATAAGCTGTGGGCCTATGATAATGTCGACATCTCTCGTGAGCGAACTCATTCCATTGTCGTTTAGGAATGTATTTGCTTGCGTATTATCTTTCTATGCGACCTTCGTTTTCGCAACTTTTATTAAAATCGGCCCCTTTCTATTTTCCACATGTGGATTATCAGGAGCATGCTTTATCTACGCTTCTTTAGCAATGATTTGTTTGATATTGTTGTATTATTTTTTACCAGAGACAAAGGACAAAACACTTCTTGAGATAGAAAATTTATTTGTTAATTCGGAACGGGAAAACTTTTAGTACTATACAAGCTGTCGCTCGACGACTCCGTCCGCGCATAGTTACTGAAAACCTAATTAGTAGCCTAGTTCTGGAAACACATTTTAACAAACATCCATCCAAACATACAAACTTTCGCATTTAAGTATAATATTAGTAGATTAGTTTTTTTTCTCAGTCAACTTAATAAGGGTAAAGACAATTTATTGGGGAAATCTGATTTAGATTTATCTGCATGCATAAATGTATACACTGTTCTATCCTTTAACCACAAGTTTAAACCATATAAAATATATTTTTTTACAAATAAGTTACTTTTAGAACATTTAAATTAAATTCAGAGCATTATTCAACTTCGACTATACGACCTTTTTGGTGATTTATAATTCTTAATGTATTAAATAAAAAAAACCTGGTATTATCGTGTTAAGACAACAATTTGCACATGTAATGTATTGCATACCGTCTCGCAGGTTTTTAACTGCATGAGCGGCTTCTATTAATAAAATGTTGATAATTTTAATTACAACAATGCAATAGAAGCTGATTAAAAACTATCGCAGGCTGACTTATATTTTTATTTGAACATTTAGAAAACGAAAAATGAAATCGTAGAACATGACTACGATAAAACCTAGAGTTAGATCCTTACCTCGGATGAACTTCAACTTGTAAAACTTCATCGCCGACCTTCAAGTTCTCCGGTATCCTGACAAACTTCAGATATTCACCCACAGGATAGAAATTACAACCTGAAAACAATACAATTATTATTAAACCTAAACGCATTGTGACGAAAGATTTTGTAAATACTTATAGGTAAAAACTTAATACTCTTAATAGTCTAAACTTGACTGGTTAAATCGCAAAACAAGAATGTACATGCCATCCAAAACCGCTCGCAGTTTGCGTATAATTCTATATATCAGTAGGATGTTTCTTCCGCCCGCGGTGAGGACACACTCGCTACGAGCTGGCTTAAAGTTTGAATCTTATTATATCAACTTATATAGGGACAATGTAGCCATTATAATGCAACACCAAAAACTTAAATATCTTCCATGAAGACAATACTGCAATACTCCCATACAAATGAGTCCGGTCCTACAGCTCAATAGAGTCGAATCATTCATTGTTTCTCAATCGGCGATTGTCTCAGCAATACCGCTCTAGCTCTAGCATAGCTCCCATTCTGCTGTCACTGAACTAAAAAATATGTTTGTAATGATAGATTGGCTCATGTTCCCACTGTATATGATACAGGGTGAATTATATTTCATGATATATAGGCTCTTATAGATAAATATTTCCTCTAATAATTATTATATCATGCGTAATAGCGCAATATTATTACATCAATCCTACGTTTAACAGAACAGTAGAGACAGCAGTAGAAGTAAGATATGACTTAATTTACAATAAGTATGTATGTACTTCATATCCTATGTCTATTTTATCGCTAGGCTACGATACAAAGTATCTATAAAACAACATTATAGTCGAGTTAGCAACTTTAAATTAACAAAAAAAAATACCGGTTCTAATCGCCGCGACAAATTGATTTTCAAATATTTGAACAAAAAAGTATTAAAAAGCAGCGTGGAGAATTGACAATATTTGTTGTTTTTGAAAGAGAAATAATCATTGATCAGATCGATGACCAAACTTAATCATTACGTGCCTACTCTACTGTGACAACAAATTATAAGAAAAAAGTGTGGATAATTTTACTGTCAGTGAAATACGCTCAGTTGTGTCTCGTTCTCTTATTAAAATAAGAAAACAAAGAAATAAAAAAAAAACATGTTTTTGTATCACAAAGCACAATTATGTATCATAGAACTATAACCAAAGTTAAAGCGATTTTTTATTTGATTGATTAAATTAGCATCTAGTAATGTATATTAATAAATTGAAGTGTCTGTATAAAAGAATGAAAACCAATTGTAAAATTTTTGTCTATCTGTATGTCTGTCCGCAAGCTCGCGTTTGTTTATTATTATTACCTTTTTTAATTCGGCGCTGACGATTCGCGGCCGACCGCTAGTATTAAAATAAAAATTCATAACCCGTGACAAGTTTGCACAACACTAGCAATGTGCAGCAAAATCTAAAGCATCCGTAATAATTTTATTCGAAGAGCAGTGAAGTTACGGTATTGTAAACAAGAATTTTCTCATCCGATAATCGAAAATTTCGTAACAAATCGGAAGCTAATGGGCCGAGCAATTACGCGAACTTTAAAGACATCTATCGATCTCGATCTTATTTTTAAGAGAAGTACGGTATACAAAATAACCAAGATCTAAACACTAACTATATGTCTTTAACTAAGCTTACCACATTTAACAGTAAATCTAGCCGAGTCTTAAATGATGTCATATTACGTAGATGACGTCGTTTATTCTTCGCCGTGAGATCGTGCACTCATAAAAACGGACTCATCTACAGGCGCTGATGTGAATGCTATGGATACCGTAAGCTATGGGATCGTACCTGAGGCTAATCTAGCGGGACACATCCGTCCTGACAAGACAGAGCTGCGGAAATTATGCGGCATGCGTACTATATTCAAAATAATTGTGATCTAATAGTCACAAACGATTGAGTTTCGTACACAAATAAAATAGATAAACCGCTGGCTTGTTGAATTGCTATTTGCAAAATTCTAGTAAAGCTATTTTGTTTTTTTTAAACAGTTTTTCAAGAAATTCCACATTAGATATTTGCAATGAATAAATTTCTTAATTTCGACAGAACAAAACTGTTATCTTAATCTCACGTTGTACAGTTTCAGTGAAGGTTCTAGATTGGAGAACCACGGAAAAAGATTAAAGAAACAGAAAAGGAATGTACCCTGAGTCTTCCATTTCTTTGATTCCCTAAAGCAATATTCGCTTGTAAACGACAAATTAGGTAATCAAACATAACACGAATGGCCAATCTAACTACTATAAAGTTTATTCAAATTAAAAAGAAAGTGTTTAATTCATGTTACTGAGTACCTTCTGAATCATTTGTTAAAGCTGTGATTAATTATAGGCAGAGTATAAGCGACTAGGTTGTGTTTACGTCACGGGGACCACTTTCTACTAGCGACATCTGTCGGCCTGTTGACGATCGTCACTTTATCACCTGCATGCTACTGCTCTTTACCACTAAGTATACGTAATACGCGGTCAAACAACGTAGTATGTTATGTAACGATGAACGAGCGCTTTAATTTGTGACCTTTTCTTATCAGCACTTTCCATACTCTTTCTTAATTATGGTTTCGATATGAAGCTTTATAAAATAGCGGATTCGAACCCACGCCCATGTTTATGAAACATGCTTTATGTTTGTGTCAATCCAATCGCTTTAATTATAAAGAGTGTTTAATAAAATCATTAATCTTACTAATATTATAAATGCAAATGTTTAGATGGATCGATGGATGTTTGTTAGAAGGTATCTCCAGAACAGATCTTGCTGAATTTCGGCTTTGATGTAGAACATAGTCAGGAAGAACACATTAGCTTCTAATTTTTTTTTTAATTCGACGCGGACGGATTCGCTTGCGTCAGCTACTAATTTTATAAATAAAAGTACCGTTTCTAAATGTTTTATTTATTTAGTTACAGCCATGTCTAGCCCTACATTACCTACGACCGTTAGACCAATCTCGACAGCTATCGATGAGGGGTCTCGTTTTAAATTGTTACTTTGCGTCTATTATTTTGTCGACTTTGAGCTGAAGAGTTCCTGGAAGTTGTAATAGGTTATATAAATATAGAGAACGCCAAGAAAACTTTTCTCTTAACGTGCAACAATGTGCACTTTATACAAAACTGTTTCTACATAGTGTGTAAGTTATTCTTAAAACATTCAGTATCATTATAATTTCCAGAAAATGTTGTATATATTTATCATAAGTCTTGACGTAAATGAGAAATTGAGTAGTGAAATTACACAATACATCTTCTCTTGTTTTATTATGTTTTGCAATACTTTATAGAAGCTACATAAATTAATATCATAGTATAATCAAATTGTTTTATTATGAGATCAAAATAGACGTGAATACTATCAGATTGTGTGCAGTTTACAGCATTCATTTAATATCAGCTGAATAAGAAATATGTCAACGTGTACGAGAAATATTCATCACAGAATCTGTATCTTGTTAAATTAAATGTCAATCGTTTATTAATTATTAATGTGTCGATATATTTTTGTTAATTGTATGCCAAAAATATATTATGCAAGAAACGAAATCGAGTAAAAGTTAAGCGATTTGTATTTTACATTGATGGATCATTGGTTATACAATTTTATATAATTTATGTTAATACCTAAATATTTTGATTGGTTCGCCGGTAATAAATATCGGCTTTTAATTCAAATAGTTTTAAGCATGGTTAACCTATATGTTTCATCAACATTTTAGAAAAAATAGCTGTCGCGCGCGGAATTAAAAAAACTTAATAAGTAACCTATGTGTTTTAGACTTTGTTCTACATCTATGCCAAATTAGAGCGAGATTCATGTTGCCGTTCTAAAGATACCTTCAAACAAAACATGTATTTAAACTTTGGCATTTATGATATTAGTAAGTTAGTAATATTAATTTGAATTTTACTTGTCATACGATTTGTGTAAATGATTTAATAATATAGCGGAGTACATTCCGGAAGACATTTTTCGACTGTACCAGAGCAGAATACACAAAAATATTACAAGAATTCTATCAAATTCTTAGTGAACAATTGTAAACAAATAATTCGATAGATAAATGTTTTGTACTAATGTGCTCCACCTGTTGTACATTAGGTTAATGCAGATTTAATGGTGACTGAACATTTGCATTTAAATATAATTTAATATGTGAACCTTAACCCCCGGCCGGCGCTCGTAACTCGAGTGTAACAAATTATCAATCACGATCAAATCCCAGCCAACATTTGAATTAAACTTTACTCAACACTTATTTGGTCGTATTGTCGGCGACAAGTCAAGGCGAATTTAATATTGTATACATCTGAATAAATATATTTCAATGTTTAGTATTTGTTATTATTGTTTTTACTTTTTTAAATATCTTAGTAGATAAAAAATACATAAAACTCGTTATTTTTTTTATTTTAAAATCATTTTGTACATATTGGTATGTTATCAAAAAAAGAAAGCAGTATTGTCGTGCAGTATTCTATAAAAAAAAAACGTATGTTTATCTCCAAATTATCCGTATTTGTACCCGCATTTAGTTACCATTTCCTGTCACATTTCGTTGCTTTCTAAATTCACTAAAATATTTAATTAATGTCACGAAGAACGCCCGCATTTCAGTTATATAGTTTTAAAAAGCATAACTTTATTTTTATTGCACAGTATTGGTGAGAGTGTGGTCATAATTCTTTATAATATTAAAATGACGTAAGTTCATTGACTTCAGTAACATAATGTTAACGACTTACGCGTGATAATGACCTGTAATTGTAAAGTAGGAAGATATGAAAGTGCGCTTTTGATAAACGTCGAGGTAATACCTGAGATCATCTCACCTCGTCTGATGACTATGCAAATTATGTAATCGCGGTATGAAATAATGCATTCCGACAACGGTCAAATGGCTTGCGACTTTTCCTAAAGTGTGAACATTCATTTATGTAATTCCATTATGAACGTAGTAACGCATTATCTCGACTGTATCTTTTTGCTATAGTTTGGTTTAAGTGGTTTTGTACAGACAGAACAAGAAACAATATTTTACAATCACGATTTTGATGCAGTTCCAATTATTTATAAACTTTTACTAAAAAATTAATTTTTGATTTCGATAATGTCGTAAATGTAATAGGAATTAAATAGTTCTTATAACTTAATTTTTTTATATAATATTATTTTGTTTTCAATTCTACTAAGTTTTTTTTTTAATTAAAGAAAATATTTTAATCACATGACTAACACACGGACTGACATAACTTTTTGATCCATATTGTAGTCATCTAATGATTTTGCTGCGATAAGAATGTCAAAACGATATCGTACAGTTGTTTTTCTACAAATTACACGCTGTACCTAAGACATGGACTAGATCGGAATGCGCAGTGGTACGCGTTAAAGCTCAATCTGTAATATCTTTTTGTATCGGACACAATCAGGCGGAACTATCGCTTCCCACCGCGAGATGGCGCGGGGAGCGCGGGGAGCGCGGGGAGCGCGGGCGCGGCACACCACACGTCAATTCTCAACCACAGTTTCCCGCCTTTTTGTCGATGTCAATGACCTAGCCTAGCATAGCGGTCTAGGCTTGTAAAGATTGTTAGCATCAAGAAACTGTTCTTAATTAGGTCTACGCGAATAGATTTTTAGATTTATGACTTGATTATTTATTAGGTGATAAACTTTAACTAGCAAACAACATTAAATTTAAGTTGTTTTTATAAGAGAATTGATAGAAATAATAAAGTTAATAGCAATTTAGTTTTACTGTTTCAAACGGTCAGATAAAGGCATACAAAATATAACCGTCAAAGTATTAACTGAAATTTCGATTCAATGTCTCCTTTATACGTCGTACAGGTAACTTGACTCACCAACTCTCACTTACCATACATATAACATTCCAAATGTAACTGATCTACGGCGCTTTCTGTGTATTAGAACCTAGGTCATGAGCGGAGGTACCTTTGCAACGTGATAGGCATGCGGGGGGCGGAGAGAGGGGCACGGGGGGCGGCGAGCAACGCCAGCGAAAGTGGTGTGTCAAGCATGGCCAAGCTGGGATTACACACAGGGTTGCCAACTTTCAATTAAGATTGATCAGAGCACTAGCGACTTTAGCGTTGAGTTCTTGTGTCCTTGACGCGGACAGAAAAACGAAGAGATGACAACCCTAACTACAACTGGTTATGGATTAGCAAGTATTGATACTTGAAAACATTTACTTCCAATTAAACTCTCAAGTTGATTGGCAATCTTTAATTTTTATTTCGATAATTTATTGCTATGTTTCTTGTATTTAATTATTAACAAAATAAATGTTTGTATTATATCGTGTTTGATCTGGCATTTAAAAAAAAATTATAGTTTATACCGTTACAACGAGATATATTTTATTTACATTTTTTGTGAAATTTTATCCTTAAGTTATAGTAATAAATAGTGATTTATTGAAACAAATACTTTTGCTAAGATAATTATTTTATTCTAGTATTTTTTGACGCGTATTTTTCATAAAATATTAGTACTATTTGACATACATTGATTTTCCATAGTTAAGAAACTTTGGTCGTTCATTACAACAAGTTTTACAGGAAAGCTATTGACGCCCTTTCCGGTTGTGCCATCGCTTATGTCACATGGTACTATAATTGGCCAAAAATCACTCGTAATGTTTCTAATTGAAAGAAATCTTAAAACTAAAATAACTTACTAATGTATAAAAATTAAGCTGTAATGTTTTATTCCGTAATTTAGGTACAGCAGTTCAGCCGAATTCATTATTTACTTGCTGGGATTTCTTCGACTTCTTTTAATATTGTTTTTCTCAAAAAGTATATAACACAAAGACCTCAATCAATTCCATAAGTATTGTTCCAAATGCTAAGTAAGGCATCCCACGATCGACTTTACATAACAAGAAATATATACCATCAGTAACATCTTTATTACAGTCCAATAAAGTTGTAAATAGCATATCATAGTTGTAAAGCTAAGTATGTTTGGCACACGTACTGGATGTGAGCAACGCAGCAGTTCTCTAGTGTTAATTGAATGTCTCAGTGCAGAGAAACCCATGGGAGTTGTCAGTTATCTTACATGGTAACTCAGTGTAAGGTCACGCCATCAGGCAGTTAGTCTTAATACTGCGAATGTCACGTGTGTTCTAGAAAGTTTATGTATAAGTATGCTAGATAGGAGTTAATTCGTGTAATTGAAGCTCAAGTTTTACTCTGGTTGTTACTAATTGTAAAAGTTCTGCAATAATTTGTCATTTATGGCGTTGTTTTTAAAAGCGCTAACAGCTTAATGGTTAAGACTTGGGATATCCAATTACGTGGTCGAAGCTTGATTAAGAACTATTGAAATATAAGCTCCAAATAGATTATTTTTGTACCAAACAAAATCGCCATAAGTTATTTGTAAAGTAGTAAAATTTCCTTTTCAAATGAATTCATAACTCCTTGTAATCCGTCGTCTACATGTCAGAAAGTGACATCTTTTGTATGTTAATCGATGCGATTATGACAATAACGGACAGGAAGTCAAGTAACATCTTTAGTTCGGAAACAATGGAAGAGAAAACTGACCAAATACTACGACGTCATGTCTTGTATTATGTTAATATAAGAGCAATATTGATTCCAGGACACGAGGCATGCAACACGACTAAGCTTAGAGCGTAGCTATCGACTATATTCCCATCTTTCTCATTCACTATTAAAATACATACGACATTAACACGATTCTATACTGGTACAAAATTTACGTGACATTATTAACTACGAGTACATGACTTTCTTTTTAAATGTTCTCCATACATATAGTGCTTTAATTAATAATTAGTTATGTTCAGATGAATGTCGTTTGTTATGACTAGAGGTTAAAGGTTGATATTCAATTAGTAGAAAATAAACAGAGAAAGTTTAAATTTAAACAATAAATTTGAGTAGGTTCGATCCTTATGGTTTCCATAATAATTATTCATTGAAATTTTGAATCTTTTTTCCAACGGTTTATAGCGCGTTTACCCGTTAATAAAATAACTGTAGTAAGAAACATCTTCTCAAGAAAAATTAAAAGTGGGTTAACTACGTTTTTGGGGGAACCGTTCCGTATCGCTTCTGAGAACACCATGAATATGATGTTTAAATAACCACAGACAAGCAAGTAATTTGAATAAAATAAAAGTGTGCATAAAAGTTTGTAATAATACTAACGGCGGTAGTGAACCACCAATGGATTTCCATTTAGAATTTCCATAGATGTCATGAAGATATCCTCACCGAGGGGTTCGGGCTTACTCTAGTTAGTCAATTTTCCTGATTCAATGGGAGTCTGTTTTTACACAAATGTTTGAATATCCTCTCAAATATATGTAGTTCTATACATGTTTATTTGTTATAGGAAGGTAAGATTTGTACATTCCATTAAACACATTGTAACAGAGTTATTAAATAATTGTAGTACCGTGATATTCAAACCTAACTGGCAATTAACATAACTTTCCTCGTCAGTCACAGTTCAGTTAAATACCATACCGCGCACTTGACGTACGGGATTGAGCTCGTGAGATGCGCTCCACATATTTCTCAACTGTGTCGCACGATAAAAGTAATTTGAAGTATGTGCTCTTGGTCATGGTGAATTTGTACCATCAATTTTAAATTCCGACATTTCTTACAACCGTTTCTTATTATTTTAAAAGATATTGTAGTAAAGTTGTGAAATTGTCTTGCATTAGACGTAAAGCAGAGTTTTAAAAACATAAAAATGTTGTTAAAGCCAATGTTTGCGTCATCCGCAGTTAATGCTTAACTTAGCTATCAACTGCTAAGTGAAGGTCTATAAATATACAGCACCATTGCGGTAATCCGCGCAGTTGTAATAACATATAATCAAGTTGAAACAAAGACTAACTTAGATGATTATCATAAGTTATTTACATTTCTCTCCCGATGTCGAAGTCGCAATAACATAGGAACTAAAACTAATAGTTTAATATTGCAATTTAGTGGATTTGAATTTGTGATTACGGTTTCTTGTTATTCAAATTATTACGTAAAAAAAAGAAACTTTGAATTAAATTGGTTACCGAAGCCTTAGCTTGTAGCTTGTGTTAGCTTGTATAGGAAGATATTGAAATATTGATATTGCAAGGCTGTCATTTTCCTTAGATAATGTTGTTACATTGAATGGTTTAAATGAATATCGTTACGCTCCGGTGAAAGTTTTGAAAGCGCGTAATGTTATGAACTCTTGACCATAATTACAATTAAATTACTTGTAAACAACCCGCGTCGCGCATTTAACAGTTTAATGAATGCCTAATATTTAGTAAATGTGACAATTACATCGTATCATATGTAAGGATCATTACTTGTCAATGTAAATGATCGACCGTTGAGTTTGTAATCAAATGATATTTGTCAAGAAACCGCAGATAACAAAGAAAGTAATTTCGGAACGGTTTAAAATCAGCGACGCGAGAAATTTGTAAAACCAAGTGAAGAAAGTGTATCAAAAATCATGTTCGCTCTTTTCTACAGATTTTTCGCGTTATTATTAATAAGATTAATATTTAATGTAAACATTGTATTGCCATATTGAAACTGCATAATTTCCGTTATCTTATATATTTTTTTGGTGTTATAATTTGTAATAAAATATTTTTTCATTTAAACATATGTAATTATCGACAGTAGTTAATTAAAAACAATTAAAATTACATACCACTGGTGTGCCTCGTCGCAGTCGTCAGTAGCAACAACACCAACACTTTGACCACCGCCATCTTCACCTCAGGTCAGCTGCCGACACACGCATACCACCACAACACAACACAACACACGCACTGTCACCACACGAGCACTGTTCCTAATGTCATGTCATAGCGCGCACTCTGATGGTATTATTGATCTGAAACAAATGACATCATATTAGTTTTAGGGAAAAGGAATGAAAGAAGAGGGGAGATGCAACAAAACACTATCAAAATTTTACGTGACATTGGATTATTGTTTCGACTGATTCCCAAGTTATTGCAAAACATGGGTCGCGGGTTTGTACAGTCAGCGTCATATAGATCGCCACAGACAAGATATGCAAATATATAGGTACACCAAAAGTAATCAATTATATCGGTACAACAAAAGTCCTCAAAATAATAGATACATTCACCCTGCTCAAAAACATCGGTACATACACAGCGTCAAATATATGAGTACATGCAAGATGCTCATAAATATCGTAGCAGCCACAGCGTCATAAGTAACGAAGCAGTCAAGGTGTGCAAAAATATCGGTACGTTTGACAAAATTAAACTCTATCTCTATATACTTGTGATACAATTTGGAATAAACTACTTCTCTTACATTCATTTGACACTTTGTATTAACATTATAGGTTGTCCGGAAAGTTCGTTCTGATTTTTGATATAAAGCTTACAATAGACTGTAGCTGAAGTAGATTCATTTTCGGATTTTCACCATTATCAAACGTAACAAAAATTTCTATATTGTGAATAAATTCATTTCATTGGTTGAGATAAAAACTAATTTTTAAAATTTTATCCAATAATAAAAGACGTTTTAGGTATAGAGTCGTACCAATATAATTTAAAAACATTTCCAAAAATTTAAGAGAACAGGGTTTCAATTTTCCTTATAAAGCGGCACGAACTTACTGGGCAACCCAATATTTATCTTCTCCTGTCATAACGCTTAAATATAAAAGTTTGTCACGCCGAATATGACAGATACGTATTAACTAATATCAAATTTTGCCTTGTCACAATATATATAATACTAGTTTGGCGCAGTATTCTAGTATGTTTGCCGTAATATGTAAGTTTACCGGTTCGAATCTCAGGCTACTTTTTTTCATTTTATCAATCACGGGGTTATTTTTTCATAACCAGTAAAAATTTGGTAATATAAAATTTTGCTCGACAATTTTTTTTTATAATTTTCGCTGTCGGGTAGAAAGAAATTTAAATGAAGTTAACAACAATTAGGTCAGACCATCGCGGGTGAAGTGAGTGGGCGGAGCGTGGATTGTCTTTGCGGGTTTTAAGAATGGTACGCGCGGAAACTATACGTACAAGTGTTATCTACATATGTGTGCGCGCCCACGCACACCGGAATGTTTATTGCAATCGACCAAAAATTTGATGTAGTTTGGATATTGACATTCAGATTTTTTTTCTTTGTTTCTTAAATATAATCAGTATCAGTAAAAGGTAAAAGTAAAAGTGTTATTTTTACCGGTACAAGTTTAACAAACATGAGTAATAAACAAATTACATGCCAATAGCATCGCTTTATCTCCTTCATTTTTGTTTGAAATAGAAAAGTACTTTAACGGTCAAACTCATTAGTCCAAGGCAATATCAAAAAGTACCTAATAACTACGGCGATAGAGTTTTATTACATGTGCTTCGATATTAAAATTAAAAAGTTTAAACATCAAAAAAAAATAGTGGCTTGGGATTTGAACCGCCAACCTTACGTACCAACGGCAGCGAACGGTAAGGCCACGAGACCAAACTAGCATATATGATGACAAACTTAAATTTGATGTTGGTTTTATCTACCTAATATCTGTCATCCGCGTCGAACACTTTTAGTAAATTTTGAAAAATGGTTTGATGCAAAATGTCAAATGAATGTAAGAGAAGTATTTTATTCCAAATTGTATCACAAGTATATAGAGATAGAGTTTAATTTTGTCAAATGTACCGATATTTTTGCGCACCTTGACTGCTTCGTTACTTATGACGCTGTGGCTGCTACGATATTTATGAGCATCTTGCATGTACTCATATATTTGACGCTGTGTATGTACCGATGTATTTGAGCAGGGTGAATGTATCTATTATTTTGAGGACTTTTGTTGTACCGATATAATTGAATACTTTTGGTGTACCTATATATTTGCATATCTTGTCTGTGACGATCTATATGACGCTGACTGTACACCTCAATGGAGTTCATATTTTTGAATCCATAAAATTATATCGAATAAATAAAACAAAGAAGTAATAATATTATTTATTAATTGTAATTTAGGGTTCCGAAAGAACAGCACAGAAATTATTGTGTTAATTTCATTGTACAACCAGTTTTTATGGATGACTGATTTATTCATATTTTTCAGTCTATTTATTAAAGAGCAGTTCACGGATTAGGTTTGTTTTGTTTCTATTAATCCTTAAAAACCTGTTTGTATCATTGACGGAGGAAAACTTTTTTGCTGAACACGTAACATTCGCAATGCAAGTGTTCACGACTGAACAGTAAAAACTGGCTCAGACTGTACACGGAGATGTTACGACTGAACACTGATCGTTCCCCACGCATCTACATCTAACAATTAAAGGCACGCGATATTTTAACGGTAATTTTAACGTTTAGGTTATGTTTACATCCATTTATAATTTATCGATATATCGATTGTCATCGGATGTTCCGATCTAGATCAAAATATTTCACAATAATATTTATTTTCAGAGTACGTGTGTACGTTAATAGATATCTCCAATAAGTTAAGTTTCGAAAAGCATTATAAATAAATGTGTTTTCACACACATGAATATTGTACCATTTCATTTTATTGCATTTGTCATATTGTGATTTGTACAGCCGCAAGTAAGTTTCACTATCGTTCATCGCGACGGAAATATCATAGAACACATAGAAGAATTCAAGATTGATAATCAATAAATGTTTTACTTTGGTTTTACTTGCATTTTTTTGCTAAACGCGAATTCAAACGACGGAGCAAGACAAAAACTTATTTTAAAAAGTTTTTCAGTTATTAAAAGTCAAAACGAAGTGTCAGTAGACTTTTTTTGGACAGTATTACTGCTATTATTCTGACATTAAATATAAGACCTAAAGTATAAGGTACATCCACACGAGTAAGTTGAAGAGTAATGTTGAGCAGAATAATTAACTGGCCCGATGAACCGTGCGCGTAACGGAGCGCGAGCGGTACCGCTGGATGGCAGCACCGTGCCAGTCCCCCACCCCCGTCCTCCGCGATGCATCTCGTTATACGCAAACTATTTATACATAGTTCCTTGACAGCTTTCATAATTTTACAATATGTTTAAAACAAAAATAAAAAAAAAACTGCTGATATTTGTATTAAAAGTCGACAAAGTAATCAACATTGAACTGGCTAACTCCAAAATAACTACACGAGAATATTCTTCAAAACTTCAAACAACTAAAATAGAGTAGAAGTATCATATTAAACAAAATCTTTATAGAATTGCAGATGTACTAATATATTTTACATACGCATATCGTAATATTCGTAAATCTTGCTAATTGTTTAGAAGAGAGCATTGTTAGCGAAGATTCGCGGCTCCGTTACATCTAAAAAGTGCTGGCTAATGCCGCAGAATGAACAATCTTTTCCGGTTGTCTTCAATTAATTGAACAGATCTGCATTACGTTATATTATAACTAAGTTGCTTTCGAAGCGTAATTTGAAATAAAATAAAAGGAAAGCGTGATAGAATAATGTCGTAATAGCATTTGATTTGATTACACAAATCATTATTATAAAACGCATTACTTCTGTTTTAAATTGTTGTAGAATTTTAACTCGAATTTGCAATCTTTACTTTTTAAATTAAATTATCTGACTTCACTTAGACCATTATTATTTTCAAATAAAAATGAATTTATCTTAGAAGAAATTAACTTTCAATGAGATAATTTTAAGGAGAGAAACCTTGTTTTGATGACTTTTTATAGAGGTTTATTTGACCACGGCTAAAATTAATCGTGATAGAGAGTAAACGTAATTAGAAATTATATACTTATTTGCCCCTATAGTGTACATTTTTTTATTTTTTAAGTCATTTTCATTATTAAAGTTAAGGTAAACATTATTACCGAAAATAGAAAAATCAAACTTTTAATAATTATAACAAAGCTACAATTTTGAAAGTTACCTCTAATTAGATTTGTAACTAAAGTTCTATAATTAAAAAGAGGTTCTACGTCTAATTTAAAACAATTTTAAGACTTTCCCTTTACCTTTTAATTATGTAATAAGTTGTCGTATTAGCAGAACCTGATATTTAAATTCACTTCCGTTACAATCTAATCGATATGCCTTTTATTCAAAAAACCATAAAAATGTAACTTTGTTCGCTTTCTTTAGGCAGTTAAGGTCTTTTCGGTCATTATGAGGTCTTACGTAACTTTTTATGTTATTTCCAGTTTCCAAATTAGGTATTGAATTTGCATTTTTGAAATTCGAATAGTTTTTAAATTTCGAATAGGAAGTTACGCAAGATGTCAAAATATTTTTTTCTACTTCGGTTCAGTTTTTTAATTACGAAATTCGCGATCTTCAATTCAATTTTATGTAATGTTTTAATCACGCTTCAACATACATACATTGTTAAGGCATTTAAATGATTAATTAATGTAAAATAACATGAATTATTAAGTTTATACATTATTAAAATACTATAATGTAACAAAAAGCTCTTTTGAACTTAGGGTCTGTTTCACAATATACAAGTAAGTCCTGAAATAACCACTTATTAGTCAAATAAAGTAGTCATAGGTCATTTCACATTAACCAAACGCAAACTATTTTGACAGCTCGTTTAATATGGCGGTTAATTTATTTCATTAGTTATCCAGCACTTTACTTATACATTGTGAAACAGGCCCTTAATGTAATAAACTTATACGAAAAGTTATCGAATATTTATTTACTAGAGTGATATGTCAAACTAATCGTAGGCTTCCGATGCCAAATCGAAGGTACGAAAACATATTATGACTCTTTTCAACTTGAAAAAATGTATTGTTTTTAGTTTTCAGTCACACATAAGAGTCCGAAAAGACGGTACAGAAATATGAACATTTTTATTTCCTTTATGCAATAAGTTAATGCAAATGTTATGCCGTATGCAAATAATATAACAGGAAGAAAATAACTTACTCACGCAAGCCCTGCCAATGATTAGTTCAATCGTAGCAAAATTACATTAACAAAAACATATTACATTATGAAACGAAAGTTTTTGTTTCCATCTGTAGCCATTTGATTATTACGTAGTTTGGAATGTAAAGAACAACATAATAGCACAAGGAATAATTTTTATTGACAATTGAATAACGTTATTAAGATTTTCTTGTATTATGTATTAGTATCTACTATCTCTGTTCATTTCAAATAGAATGAAAGGGTTAGCGATATTTTTCATGCAGATGCAGTTGTATAAACATCTAAAGTCTATATTAAGTGTCTTGGAATATATTTTCGGTCAATTTATGAATACAAATTATACATGACGTGTGAGATTTGGCGGGAAACGAATTGCTTTTTGTATACGTTACTTTTTTTTAATATGAATCTGAGTACATTCAAATAAATCAGACATTCATATAAAGCATGAAAAATATTATTTCGTATGTTTTAAACATATAAAATGCGAATTCTAATGGACTTAAAAAATAACTGTAAAATCTTTGATATTGGCAGGAAGTTAACTACAGATTACATTGTAAAGAAAGTTTAAAACATGTGCGCATTAATGAAGCAATATAAAATAATATTGAATTGTTAAGACAATAAAAGTCCGATGAAAGTTTTGGTGAAAACAGACTTACCACAACAAAACAATAAAATCCACACAACAAACGCGCTAATTACAATCAAAGACACGTGCGAGCTGCGACCGATGCACTGAATTTGACATAAATTTCTTTCAAGTCAGAAAGCGTCAAATTTCTCGTAATAATCGGAATATCAGAAAGCACACGGACCACGTGTAATCGGAACGGCGATCGAGTGGCGACTGACGGCAGACGTGGTTCAAGCAGCCTCCGTGGTGGTGCTTCACCTGTTACCCTTTCTTCGTGTGTTTACTTGTCTGTTGTTTATCGGCGCCAAGTTGAATGTTACTTACTGAATTACTTAATTTATGGCGCGGGAAATGTAACATCTCTCTTGTATGTGTGCGTGCGGTCGTTTGTATCACTTAACTTAGATCTTAATTATATTCTTTGTACGTGTTTATGTGTGATATAATTTTTATCTTAGAAACAATTGAGGATTGATTTTTCATCTTATAGACAGGACTTTGACGGGAAGGAAGCTGATATATGTGGGCGTATTATGGGCTACTTTTTATTCTGCCTTGACAAAGTCACAGGCGATCGCTAGTTGTGCACAAAATTATTATCAAATTTTTATTCTTTACCTTATAAACAGTTTAATTTATAATTAGATACAACGAAACATCGTTAAATCAGGTTCACAGAACAAATAGGCAAATAAGGCCCTTCTTCAAATTAATTTTTACGCTTTGCAAAGTTAAAATTGTTACTAGAAATTTCCTGAATCAAAGAATTAATATAATGATGTAATTGAATGATTACTAAGTTAATTAAAATTTTCCTGTGAGCTAATTTCTCGTAACGCGTAACATATTCGATTTATCGCGTACGAAATCGCAATAAACCTAGCGCGGTTAAACTGGTCCGGTGACAACCCTACCGTTACTGACAATTACCTGGCCGCCGTAATTAGGGTTGTCATTGATTTTCAAAACCTTACTAATATTATAAATTCGAATGTATAGATGTATGAATGGATGGTTGGATGCTCGTTTAAAGATATCTCCGGAAAGAGTCAACATACCTCGCTGAAGTTTGGCATAGAATTAAAAGAAAGTGTGGAAGAACACATACGCTATTAAGTCTTTTTTAATTATCGTGGGCGACAGCTATTATGAAAAATAAATTGTTATAATATGCTTCGAATGATTCGTATTGTTATCATGTTCCGACTAAGAATGTGGTCCAGAATTTTTGAATTTAGAATATTTGAGCTGTCAGCATTGTGCCATATAGAAAACTTGAAATCGTTACAACTTGTGTTAGGGATAAAAGTAAAGTTAAAGCTAGACAAATTAAAAAACAATAGTTTACACTTTTTTCCATTTGCTATTATTTACTTGTATTGTAAAGGCTCGAAAAAACGTTCCTGTAGACATAAATCAAGCTAACAATTTTATATTAATTAATTTTAATGCTCGCGTAATTATATGAAAATAGTATTATGAATGCGAATGTATGGATGGATGTTTGTTAGAACGTAGATCCGGAACTGCTGCATGGATATCGCTGAAACTTGCCATACATGTAGAACACAGTCTGCAATGGAGTCTGGTATGTGTTAACATAGGCTACTAATTATTTTTTAATCACTACGGACAGAGTCGCGGGCGATAGCTAGTTTTTACATAATTACTTATTATAGGTATCCTCGTATATAATAAATATATACACTTTCTATTTCCTAATTCTCCAAAAAAAGCATAAAAAGTAGGTGTTTATCGAACAAGATCTTTTACTTAGTTATTTAAAAATGTCTCACATAATAAATTGCATAACGTCTCTATTTTGGTAGGCAATTTAACTTGTGATATTATATCAGTTTACATAATTGATTTACATAGTTTAGCTATAATTCAATGGCGAAGATACAAGCCTTTTTCTGTATATTAAATTAGATAAATTTCTCCGACGCAAACTTTTTATAAAATTTGATTCTAAATTACTTTAAGTTTTACTTTTACGGCTGTTAAATGTTGTGCAATAGGCCGCGTGCACACCGACGCAACTTGTTTCAAATATAACAGAATCGTGTCAGAGGACGATTTACAAACAAGACCTAAATTTTAGTTACGCGATTTTTTGACAGTTTTATGATAGTGTATTTTTTTAATGATTATATTTTTCGAAATTCGAGACGATTTTGACTATCACTTTTCTATTACCTAATCACGCCTAATTTGATAGGACTTTAATATACATTCTATAGATTAAAAACTTGAATCTTATATAACATTATAGTCCTTAGTTGTGGTGACAAACTGGGCAATGATTACCCCTTCTCGTTGCTCATATACACCGTATTCAAAATCGAATATCAGTGAAATTTATTATATATATTAACTTTAGTGTGACCTTACAAAAGCTGACCTACTGAGTTAGACATTTCTGATCAAATCCATTGATTCCGTGATGTAAAAACAATAGAATAATGAACAATTAAATATGAATAATGAAGAGAGATATTCATTGTGTCATAGTTTACTTATCATCTTAAATTTTGTTTATACTCTATCAAATGGACCGATTTACCTCGAGTACACATATCTAAACCATTCCTTCAAAATGCTATATCTAAAATGATAAATACGGCCTGAATTTCTAATATACATATACATGTTGATCGGCTATGATTTTTGGTATTGTTTAAAATCTTACTACTGTTGTAAATGCGAATGTTTAGATGTATGAATGTTTGATAGAAGTTATCAGAACAGCTGCATGGATCTCACTGTAATTTGGCATCCATGTAGAACATATCCTGGAAGAACACATACGCTAATTAAGTTTTTTTACTTCCGCGAGGACGGAGTCGCCGGCAATAGCTAGTGGTGGAATAATTACACCAAATAAATAAATAAAAATATTCAATAAGTGATTCCTTTATACAGCTAGAACAATAATATGTATAAGATGTATTATAATTATCACTTTACTTGCTGTAACATTAAAATGCGGATGTTGGTAATTGGGATTAAATATTCACAATAAGATAAAAATAAATAGTTCAATTATTTAAATTTCTTAAAAACAGAAGTTATTGCGTATCTAACACAAACTTCTCTTAAATTAAATATAACTATTGTAAAATAACAAAATTCAGTTTCATTTGTAATTAAAACAATGTCATTGACTCGGTCTCAACCACTGAGTGTTGTTTGTTGTATAATGTCATGCAAACTTTGTGTCGGCTCGGAGAGACTGGACATAACATGATTTTCATAATTTCATACATGTTCATTCATCAACTAGAGACGCCATTAAGTTTGAATGAAGTATTACTTGTGTGTTTGTGTGAAGATTAGTAAGTAGTTCCGGCCGCTGTGAGGCGCGGGTGTAGCATCGTAGTGAAGACGACCACTTTTACTTTCTCATGTGGAGTGGTCGCGCACTGGGTCACAGGTTATGTCAGTGTAGCGTAACTCTGACAACTTGAAATTTAACATTATGCATGCGTAAACTGGTTTACTCGTACTTTGTTATGATTCTAACGTAAAACATTTTGTTGTGATTTAATAACATTTTCATAATTTTATTACTTTGTTTACACAATGTTGAGCTGATTGAATACATGATATTGAATTTTAGAAATCAGACTTTAACAATTAAAATAAAAAACAACGCAGTCGCGCGTAGCAAATTATCACTAAAAGGGTTAAGCTGATATTATAATGAATCATAACCTTTTGACTTTACTTTGGCAACAGAAATAAATAAACTAAAATTAATAAACAACAAATCGCGCTTACAACATTCCACAATCAGTTTCGTCAGATCATTTCTAATCAATTTCAAATCTTAACAAAATTAATCGGTCCATTTTTCTTGAGTCCGTGTCGCAATGATATTGTTGCTAATGTGCGATGCCAGCGCCATCTCGTTTTAATTTATTTTCCATTGCTGAAGTAGTAATGACTTAATGACTGTATTTGATTGATCGTGCTTCATATACTATTCTTTTTATTATAATAAATAATTGGAGAACATGTATCGTAACATAAATAAATATAAGGTTACCTAATGTAGCACATAGTACAAGGTCATAGTCCCTTCTCATTCTCCTTTCCCGTGACATCGCTGCTGTTTCCTTGCAAGTAAATATTTATTTTGTATGTACAACAAGTGGATGTATATCTGTAGGTTACTTAGCAATCTTTGGATGTCTTTATAAATATATTATTTACCATTTATTTTTTATCGTGGTATAAAATTGTCGGCATGTCTAAAGTTTAACAAGTTGCTCGCCTTTCAACGCCGCGCAGGCGCACATCCGACTTAATGTAATTTTAATTGATCCTCGAACTTTAATCGAGCCGAGATTATCGACGGCGATTAAGATATATTTCGCATTTCGTTATGTTGTGATCGGAACCGAAGCCGCGCTGATTGACGGGTGTCGGTCGCGCCGCGGCTTATGTAAATAGGCCACCAGAATGACGTACAGGCATACATTACCGGCAAATGTTAACAGGTAAAACATATATACTTTTAGGAAACATCTTAATCCCACTCTATACCTAAAATTCGTTCTTTCCACTTTGCGCCACGAAGTAACGGCTTGTTTTACGTTGATGCTTTTAAATTGTGTTTATTTTCCCTTTCTCATACCTTTAACAAGGTGTGTATGAATTTAAATTATCAATGGACACTTTAAGAAGTGAAAAGCATTGGAATTGTTTTTTTAAACAAATTCTTATATTATTAAACAAGAATGAGTCCAAAAGGAAAACATCGGAGTTAGCAATCATCGATGATGCGTTACGGACATCTAATGCTTTGTGTAACCGAGGGCTGGTCTGCGACTGTCCCCTGCAATCAGTCGCACAATCGCACGACTTGTCGCGTGTGTCAAACACTCGTATAATGTCGCACGACTGATGCAACGCTTTGCGTAAGTATTGATGCACCTTTCCAATTCCTTCATATTATATGTTTACGATCATCGGTTGTTACGTTTTATAGCTTATTAATTATAGCAGTTAAGAATGCCTGTATTCCACTGTTTGATACGTTTGTCTGATATGTTAAAGTGACGAAACATAAGGTCATAAGTTCAAATCAATTCGATTTAACAAACAAGTTAACAAACATATTTATATATTGTAATTAATAATTAAAAAAATTGAGCATTTTTATTAGTCACTCTGCGAGTCTGAAAGCCAAATTCATAAGCTACAATATTTTGCAATATCTTACAAAATATATAAGTAATTAAATGGATATATTACAATATATATATCGCTATATCAAGATACAACTTGATTTATGGTATATAGATATTCCACGCAGCAGAGTGATGTGATATCTGAGGCTTTCTGTAGCGGGAGGCTGCGCAACCTGTCATTAGAGGCGGTCGTAATAACATGCCTATTACCTGCCTATTCATTGCCTTCTACTGGAGGAAAGTTTAAATTAACATGTAATTTTGAATACTACAAGTTAGCGGCAATCATTCTTTTATTGTTATTTTAACAACATGAAATAATGAAAGAGGTTTTAAGCGATTTATCACTTAATGGGATGAATTTTCAATCGTTCCTTTATTTTGTGGACTTCCACATACCAGTTATCTTAATAATATTATAAATGCGGATATTTGGATGTATGTATGTTTGTTAGAAGGGATGCATGGATCTTGCTGAAAATTTGCATAGATTTAGAACATAATCCGGAAGAACACATAGCTACTAATTACGTTTTTTGTAATTACAAAAAAACGTAATTAGTACCTGTGTGTAAAAACTGGAATTCCAGGCGGACGGAGTCGCGGGCGACAGCTAGTATGAGAGCTAGAGATGAGGCAACGCAACGCCTAGCGCGATTTGTCGTCATGAAATTGCTCGAATGGCGTATTGTGACTTCCTGGACACTCGGCCGCTTGCCTTCCTTATTTATGTCTTGTCAATACAAATGTCATCTGTCGTCAACTGACAAATGGAGATTTATTTGATGACGTAAAAACAAAATGTCTCTTTCCATGTGTAAGATTTCCAGGAAAAAAGTAATTCTCTTCAAATTCTCCTTAGTTTTACAGTTTAAATAATATTGATGCCTAATGAAATTAATATATAATCTCGACCCCATTTTGGTTAACCAAACGAAAACATGATCTATTGTTCAAAGGGCGATCAAATAATTTTTTGTACACAGTTTCAAAGTAATTAGTATCACTTTCGGATCGATCTCAAGTAATTTTAATTTCGACCGTCATTTGGTGTTTTCAGTCTTTGTCGTAAGTATAATTTCCATCATCTTAGCTCTGTGGGGAAACAATAAGCACAAACCGTAAACTTAATTAACCTAATTTAAATTCAAATAATAATGATTATATCACGCAAGGAGCAGACACCGGCCGCGGTGTAACAATACGATTAGTGAAGCTTTCTATGTAAACATCTCGCCCAATGAGCCGCGCCGCCGCCGCCGCCGCCGCCGCCGCCGACCGTGGGACCTTACTGATTAACTTCCGATAATATTAAGAACTGTTTACACTACACAATCTACAAACTGCACACATCTGTAACACAGATATGCAAAAATCCGGTACGGTCTTCAGTTTGGTACGGTCCTGACATCTCTCGGCATATGTGCTCTTTGTTTTCGGATGCTCTTAATATCGCAGCTCATAGAATGGTGTATAAACAATACAATTAAGTAATAATTTTAAATACCTAATACTTAACAGATAACCTTTTAAAGTTCACAAAAAGCTTTATATTGTCACTTACAAGTCAATATCCTCTGAACTTATTCCATGACCTAAAGCACTACAATATATGACATGAATATTGTAATTTTAACACTCAGTAATGCCAACATTATGACTTTAGTTTTACGTAATATTATTAAATAACACTTTCAATGATATTCCTCACTACACACTCACACACAGAGACGATATTATTCGTAACAGTTGTCATAATAACTATTTAAATCGTAAATTATTCCAACTCAATATTTTATTTAGCCTATGTTATATATTTATGAGTTTACTAAATGGAATGTTGGTACAAAATTCGGCATTAAATTGTTACTGTCAGTTGTTTTACGTAATTTTGTTATAAAAAGGAAATAAATACTAAATGTATGCATCTAGCATATACTATTAACCTATAAACAGCATCGTTTTGTAAAAACTAGAAAAAGATAACAAGTTATTGAGGAAGTGTGTATTTGAGAAATAAAAAATATTTTGTTTAATATTTAAATTTTAAACTGATTACATTTTTTTCTGATGTTCCTTTAATTTATGCAAAATACTTTTTCGTAATTTTATTGCAACGAAATTCCAAAAGAAGAAATTTTGAAAAATTGAGATAAAAAGCCGACATGACATATACACATTCACATTGTGTTACACTGAAAAATGTTAAATTTAGAGAAATTATTAGAAGTTAGTAAAATATAACATAATAATATAAATATATCTTATACGCACATTTACTTACGATTAATTCTTAGCTTCGATTTAACAGATAGTGTATTCGCCACTTTACAAAGCTGTACGTAAATTACGGTTAACTTCCACGGACAGTAAAGAATGAATCATATTAGCGCCCTCTCTGAATTCCTATTTCATCACAGTTATATTACGTTGCAGTCTATCACCGAATTAGGTATATCATTATTATAGAAATGCATCATTACATTGCGTCTTACCGTCTAAAATCGTACTAATATAATAAATACGAATGTCTTGATGGATGGATGTTTGTTTGAAGGTATCTCCAGAACGGCCTCATCGACCTCGCTGAAATTTGGCACAGTTATATATTGTCTGAAAAAACACATAGGCTACTTATTATTTTTTTTATGCCAAGCGCACAGAGTTGCGGGCAGCAGCTAATTGTGAAATAATGATTGATTGAAATAAAAAGAATTGAAATAAAATATTATAGTATTTAAATTTCATCTTATAACACCACTAACTTGTGAAAATTTAAGAATTATTGTGATAAAATATTATAAACAAAAAATAGGGAATAACATATTATATGTCAAAGCATCGTAAATACTGTTAAATAGTGTTGAAATAGTGATTGTGTTGTTCTGCAATAAATATAACTTGTAATTCCTTTAATTTTACGCAACACTCTTATAGATGATATCAGAATAGAGAACAATTATCATCGGTGTTGTGTTGTGTTGTGTTGTGTGGCGGCCATGTTGCGAAACGTACTCAACAAAATGTCCGCACTTCCGGGAAGCTCCAATAAGGCGGGAACATTGTCTGCAATATGCAATATACGAGGACTCAATATTTAACAAAAGACGATGTTATCTTATTGTTGTCAATTTTGTTTTTGATAGTTTTATACTGTTAGAAATATATATTTCACTTTGGAATATTTATGTATTCACAGATGTTGTAAAATTCATTTGAATATAGAAAAAGTTACGATTTCGTAATGACAATTGGACCAAATAGAAAAAAATACATTGTTTTGATTTTTATGCTTTAGATTTCTTCATCATTAAGTTGTTTTAGAGTTAATTAACTGCAGATAAAAATCTCCAGCAAGTTTACAAACTGCAGGTTTGTTGCGAAAAGTTGCGCAGCGTTTGCCGGAAGTATCGACCAGTTGGAAGAAAGTAATCATTTCGTTATATAGCAATAACACATATTAGGAGAGCCCGAGTTAAGTTGCAACAAGCTGCCGGGCCGCGGGTTTCCTACCCGCTCCACCCCCACCGCTCGCCGGACGTGTGGTTAACTTGCTAATTTCACTTCAACTTATATAGTTTAATCATGTCGGAACACGACGGCAACATTAAAGTGTCATTGACATGTCAAATTTACCTTTCAAAGTTATTTTGCAATATTTACTATTAATATATGTTTAATTGTGGCTTATTTCCTTAGAATAAATCATACATATAACTTGGTATGAATTCAGTAAATTAAGGTAACGCTCGGAATTATATATGTGATGTAGAAATTCTAACTCTTACAGATAAATATTTTAACACAAGAGTGCATTTAATTGATTCATAATTCATGTCATAATAGAATTACCGAAAAGACGGATACAGCGGCATTGTCTGATCTAAAAGCTTGACTTGATTATCGTGGGCAGTGGGTAGTGGGCAGTGGGCAGTGGGCAATGGAGCCATTAAGCGCTAAGTGTTCCTCCGCGGTCACCTGCATTGAAATCTTTTACTTTCACTGCCTTGCAAAGTGGAGTAATAACAAAATTTCGATTGGATGCGGTATTTAAATGTACAAGTGATGAAGTAGAACGTAATTTGTTAATTGCTACACATTTACATAATGTTAGAAAATATTAATTTATTTCTTCTAAATACATGCACAACACTAGTAATTGAAGACGATGAAGGGAAGGTCGAAATTACGTATTATACAAATTTACATTTCGTGAAATATACTATTTATTTTCACAATATTTTATTTCGTTTAAATGTATTTATCTTTTCATAATGTTGCCTTTAAAATATTTTGGTTTTCGTCCATCAACAACATTAAATGTCAAAGAATGTAAAATTACAGCGCAAAATAACACAAAGTACCTACTTATAGCGTTTGATCTGAATCAGCACTAACTTAATTTGTATTAGGTAACATTAATTCGGCATACGATAACAATATGATCTGATCCTTTACAAATGTAGCAATTAAAATTTCAAACAGTGTTACTTATCCAATATCAGAAAACACATTACAATTTACTATTGTCACAAGGTTTGCATTGTATATGAAAAATTATAATATATTTTCTACATTAAAAATCAAAATAACTACATAAAAACGTTTTCCTTAGTAATCAGTGTGAACCTCCAATATTGTGACTAACAGAAGCCGGACTCTCGGCTATCGTTAATTTATAGCCAGCATTAAGCGAGAGCTTTCGCCATCGTTTTAACTCAATTAAACATATTCGACTTTTAAATGAATGTATGTATTTTCTAAAAAAAACGGTTTTACAAAAAGGTATTTTGAAGAATTCGTTTCGTAACTAAAATTAGAAGTTGTATTAAAATAATCCTTATGAATATTGTTCTATTCGCGATGTGCAAATTTTTAATCATTAAATTTATTTTACCGACTACTTACTACTTTTTCTGTTACCTAAGAATGACATCGTTATAAATTTCAATATGCAATTTTAGTTAAATATTATATTATTTTTTTGGCTAATACAGAAAATGCCATCTAGCGGCCAGTAGTGTAACTGTTTAACTTTGAAGCATTTCAAATAGTGCATGAATTTCCAATAAACAAAAATAGATGTCGTTTTTACTCATATAAGAAAACTAAATTTAAAAAAAATGTTATAAATACTTTTAAAACTTAATTTTAAATTCATTTAAAGTATTTGTGGTTTATAAAAAATATTAAAACATGAGTATTTAGCAAACAAAATATTTTTAAATATTTTAGCTTTTTAACGATAGATGGCGGATTCGGTTTTTAAAAGAAAGATATTAAGTATCGCGCAATAACAATATCTACTTATTTGTCAACAAGAGGAGTTTTATCACTGGAGTGCGCTGTGGAACCACAGTTCCGACTATTTCTCTATCTAAACCTAAACTAATCTGATTTATGGATCCCGGATGTTGGGGTAAGCTCATTCTGGTGATGGATACGGGGGAGACCATCACCAGCGACTGAGGGCTGCCTTCCCCCGAGAGGGAGCTGCCTCGGCAGCTGGCGCAGACGGGGCCGTGGACGAGAGCGAAAGCGTGCCCGTGGTCCCGTCCCGATGCGTTGGAGGAACAGAGGGGTTTAGTGGGGTAAGCTCATTGATGAGAATCAAGGCCGGTTAGTATCATCGATTGCGTTGTTATTTATGAAGTTTTAGAACTAGAATAAAATACAATAATATTAACAACCAACCAAGAATATGAGAAAATAACTTCTGATGACGCATTTGTTAAGAATTACATAGAAGTTGAGCATAAGCATAATTTATCCTCAAGCAAGGTTTTTCATAGCTTGGAAATATTGAAAAAGAAACGTCAGCAAGACATAATAATTAATTTAACAGTCGACAATTCAAATTTAGGATCAAATACGAATAAACAGTCTACGTGTCGCAGTAAAAATAATATTGAAATATAAAAGAAATAAATAGATCGAACGAGAGTTGTGTTTCTCTTTTCCTTTGCCCTTTAAAAGGTACATTTAAAAGTATTTACAACAAATTGTTGCTTAAACTGTCGACATTAAAGTGAAACGAGTTAAAAGCCGCGAAACAACATTGGTGGCTGAGAGCAAACCCGTGTCCGACGTCGCGGTACTAACCAGCGGGCACTGGGACATGAGTTAGTTCATAGAGAGCGCCTGTGTCGCTTTGTGCATAGCCTCAATATACCATCAACTTAATAAGCAAACAGAAATTACGTATAATGACATAAGTAGGAAATGTTAAGCATTCTTAGACAAATATTATGATATTTCGACTCAGTTTCTTTTCTCTTCTTTTCCTTCACACAGTTTAGCAACATTCATTCGTCTTTTGTTTGTTGCAGATATTAATTTGTAGTGATTACATGTAAACTTAAAGTACATGTAGAGAAAAATAAGTCAAATATAATAAAAAAAAAAATTAACTACTATCAAAAGAAATAAAACTTGAAAGTATGAAATGAGTGTTGCAATGAAAATGTTACATACAACTTTAACACAAACAAAGAGACATCAGCTTTTATTTTCGTTGTATTCAAGTAAAGTGCACTTCGCTTTGGTACAAGTATGTCGTAGCCACTGACCAGTGAGCCGCAGCGCGTCACCGCGAACTCCATTCCGAGTCCAGAACAGCATCGGTCGGCGCGTACTCACCGCTTCAATATGTTGCGCACACTTTACCTGCTGGCTGTTATTGTAAGTATCAAGTGCTTCACTTAAGTTGATTCTTGTTTATTCCTTTAGTTTGTATAAAGACTTTCTTTTCCTTTTGTTAATGAAATATATTTAGCGTTAAACAATGTAACATTAGTGTCTTTCTAGTAGTCAAGCGATGATTTAGAAAATGGTAAAAATTGTTGGTTTCTTGTGTTCAGGTTATTGTTCAGACTGGATCAGATGTGTTGAATGAAGTATATAATAGTAACGGATGGACGCCAATTACAAGAGATAAAGCTTTCAATGTTTTAGAAAGAAAATCAATTGGTCAAGACTTTGATAAACATATTTATAATGTAAATCAAAATAATTTTGTGCCTGAAAAATCTGAAAGTAATCAAGAAATTATTGAAGAAGTTAGTGGACCGATATATGTTAATTACATTACAAATCGAAATGAAAGACAAAGTTATTTCAAGAAGCTGAATGAAACAGGTGAGTTTTTCCTTATTTTTGACTACAGATAAATGAATATGTTTACTATACAAAACTCAAACTTGTATTATATACATAATTTGATAGCCTTTTTAATTTTTATATACATTTTAGAATCATATGAAGAAAAGTATGAAAAAAATATACTGTCCAAAATAAAATATCGAAAACCTAAAGTTATTTCATTGAATTCTATACATGCTATTAATAATTTAGCTTCTACAAATATAAATGAATTGATGGAAAACATTGAAAATGTACCAAAAGATAAGTTAATTAAAGATGAGAGCGTAAACCACTACGAAGTTACAGAGAGAAGTGAATCAGGAGAATTATTAAGACAACAAGAAGTTTTTAATATACATACAAATAAGCAAATCAATAAACAAAATGAAACAGAGAAAATAAACTTGGAAAGGAATAAATTTACATCCAATTTGAGAAATATTCTTTCAAATTATAACATCAAAGTCAACGATGTGTTAACAAACTATGAAATATCCCGGAACATAAAGCGAAATTCTCCAAAACAAGAATTTTTTCTCCTTCCTATACCTATCAGATATTCGATGAGGTTTAATAATTTTGCTACAGATCCGATGTTAGTGGTGTTTTTATCAAACTACGGTTATTATTTGCGTGGTCAGTATTCTAATCTCTACGGACATTTAGATTCTAACATACACAATAAATATTTTGGTTCATATAAAATATATTCTGACACAGATTCATCTCAGTGACATTAAAAACTACACATTATTAAGATTTTTTTTTAATTAAATGTACAGATGACATTTTTTTACTGAAATTCCATCAATAAGAATAACTTCTACTATTTTTTATTTTCTTTTATTGTTTAATTACTTATAACAAATATTTCTGTATATTTGTTTAGACCAAAAAATGGATAGGTATACTACATTTTCTTTAATTTAATTTTAATAAATGAAATTTAACTAAAGCCATTTCCTTTACCGTGCTGCATTACCGGAGGGTTTTTGAACATGAAAGATACAAGGGTAGGTCGCTTTAGGCGCTGAGGAGAGACCTTTGACTAAGGGCGGGGGTTGAGCCGCCACTTCAGCTGAGATGGGAGGCTTACTCTGACAGTAGCCGAGAGGCTCTGCCATTCCTCGCGTACACACGTGTAGATTCCGGGTCAAGTTTTTACTTAAATTTATTATAATAACATAAATTGTTACAGAATTAAAATAAGTAAAAAAAGTAAAATAATTTACTAAAAGGCTTTTGGTCGCAGAATAATTTTTCTTGGATTAAATTCTACGTAATTCTAACAGAATTTTAAAGAAAAGTTTTATACTGCACGTACTTACAACTTTTTATATATTATATTATAGTAAAAAACAAAAACTGTTAATAAGTTAAAAAAAACTTTTGTTAATTTTGAACAACTTTCGGGCATCTGCTCTAACAAAATCTTAATTTAATTAAAACTAAGTTAAAGTCACTAGCCTCCTAAATTTTTCTTACGTTATCTTGAAAATATCGTAGACAAATTAAGCAAAACTACGAAACATGTTTGAAAAAATAACCATTGTTTTAAGTTGTCATTATTGACTCTATAATAATTTAATTGGTATGACGTCACATCCACACGTGCATACGTCACCGATCTAAATGCATCTGCACCCGTCCTCGACGTCACTTAATATGATGCACTCCGCTCCGACAATATGATTTATATCGTGCTGGCGCTGCACACGATGATTTCAATGGACGCATCAATTATCGCCGCAATAAATCTATGATATTGAATAATATTATAATATAAAGCGCTAATGCTTTTTTGATTAACTTTACTTTATGCATATTATACGAAATATTTTTAGAAGCTTATGAGACTGTTGCCGACAGATACGGAACTTTTTACACTTTTTTATTCATAATTGTTATATTTTTGAATTTAGAACTTTATATGTTTTTTCTTCCTTTTTCTCTATTTTTAAACCATCAGTTGTAAATATATTCTTGTAACAGTGCGTGCTTTTCTCCTTATTTCTAATAATTCTATTTAATATTTTCATTTTATCTTTTTATTATATAACATAATATTCCAAAATTCATCTTAATCCTAACGCTCTTCCATCCTTACATATTCGGTCGTCTTTAGAGACTGTTAGGAAAATATCTCAAAGTAATGTTTTGCCGACTATCACGTATTTCATAAGCGTTCATTGTATCGTGCTGTATAATATGTACATAACGAAATGTTATATTCACACTTAAAGAGAATTATATTTTGTCTATGTACTGTATATTGAAGAAATCATAATATTTGTACATACGAAGATTATTCTAATTAATATTTTTATATTAATTAATTGGAAATGAGTTGCTTAAACATTCAAAATTTACGTCAAATATTCATGTCGTGTTCTTTAAGAAATAATTTCGACTTATAAATATTCAAAGGGGCTTCTCGGGCCGATATTTTTACCGCCATTAGCCGACTTCATTATTTAGAGCCGGAAATATTTTGTCTGAGTGCGCCCTCTGCCGGGGGAATGGGGATCAAGTCTCCCATAAAATTAAAATTTTCACAAAGCCCCGGCTCACGAGGCACGAGATTGTTTCAAACCCGCACCAAACCCCGCAATAATACTTAACGTTTGACCGAGTGTCGTAATACATTCTGTATTTACGTATATAGTCCTGTAAATACCATTTTATAAGGAGAATGAAAGAAAAATGTATAATATCGAAATGTAAGGGACGAAATATTTTGTAAAGTTTCAAAAATGTTACAATTGTATTAATAACCTACTTGATAAAGAAATAAGAACAATACAAAGCTAACTCGGGCTGAAAACACTACTACTAAACTACTGACAAAAAACAAATTGTTCTATAGTATAACGATGTCAACATTTATAACACGGATAGTTGTTATAAAACAAAATCTATGACGAAAATAAACAAGCCTAAAGCACTGCAACGTAAGCTGTGGCCGATGGTAGCAGGACGGCCGTAGGGCGGGCGTAGGGCGAGAGTAGGGCGGGCGGCGCGCACCAGACCGGCTAATACCGATTACGTCAGACTCTCGTTTTTTAACAGGATTACCCGTTTGAGCTCTGCTCTGGTGCTCGCCACTTCACGCTGTTACACTTGTCCTTTGCATCATTATTTTCAATGTAAACTTAAAAATTTAATTTTTTACAACAAATTACCATAATAAGTAGAACTTATTTACTTCTGTATTAAATTATACGTCCCGATCATTAAACACGATTAAGGCTTTTTATTATTATAACTAAACTAAACATTATTTATTATAATATTACTTATGCTTAACTACGTAATTGTTATTGTACTGCTAATCAAAAGCAAATTGCCGAGGGCGATGGCCAGTTAAGCGCCACGTTGTCTGGCTGCTTTTTCTCTCACACTGAATTTGAACAAGGAACGTTTAATGACTTCATTTAAAATTTTACCCTCTCTCTAGAAATAAGTATTAAAATATATTATAAACTTTTCATATAAATTTTATTATAATACTTACTTTTTAAATGGTGTATGGAGAGAACATAGCTATTTACCTGATATCGCTTAGCAAAATCTTCAACAAAATTTTGAAGTCACTATAAAGCAATTCTATACATTCAAAAAAAAATGGAGTGTCTTATACAAAAATATTCAAATTTCGTACACATAATGTATTTGCGTTGATAATAAGGAAACGTCAATTTTTAAAATTGTTGTCTGTACGTCTGTCCACAAGACCGCGATTGTTCCGGATAATCTACAGAACGGCTGGACCGATTTTGTAATATTGGTTACTTTAAAAAAAAATTACAAAGGCTATCGCTAGTAGTAAACAAATTATTTTCATTAAAAAAGAAACGTAATGTAAATTATAAGACAACCGAGACATCGCCGATATATTAAAAACGTAATAAAAAGTTGAAAATACATTTTGCGAAATCATCAAAGAAAAGCGGATCCCAGCACAGTATCAATTTCACTTTCAGATGAAATGAAAGATTTTCAGATGACGTGATAAATCACAGCCACAATGATATTGTTATTCTTTGAGAGCAAGTATCAATCATTATCCAACTGAACGTTGTAAAACAAAGAAAACAAAAACATTTCTACCTATTTTAATAATACGCCATTAAAAAACAAAATCTATTGAAATAATCTGTATTATATTATAATTAAAAACGTATAATAAAATATTATTATAAGAACAGTCTATACTTTTCCTTGATGAATTTTTATTCTTTAATTTCCGTCGTATAAAAATACAGAAACATTTTCCTGCTCGTCGGCGGCTCGCATTTATTTTATCATCTGGTTTTATTCAGAAGCGGAAGTAACAGTGACCAGCCACCCTCAGGGAGATTATTGAAATGTTTTCAATATTCAGTATTTCAACGAACAGAATGTATTTGGATTTGATATTTGGTCAATCGATTGATTGCTTTGTATTTTCTTCTACATTGTATGAATACGCGAACTCCTTATAAATGTAAATAAATAATAATGTTATCGCTAACTGATTTAAATTACGACTTAACGGAGTCGTTCATATTTAAAGGCTTACTAGCTTACAACACAATTATCGGAGCACTTCATAGACTGACTATAATGCAGACCACACACATTAGGTTTTGCATAACAATTTTCACCTTACATGCATAACCTACAGGCAAATCTTAGCGTGCGAGTAACAGAATTGTATAATAATTGTTTACTATGAAATTCGTTCTATCGATTGTGCCTACAAGGGTAAAACGGTTTCGCAAATACTAACGTGTCTGGCTTACATAATGCGCGACGTTCTACCAATTAATAAACGGCGAGTGAGTTCTCGCTTTGATTAGAGTTCCCCGTAATGTCTGAATTATATTCACTTAACTTCAGACGACATTATTACAGAGATCGGGACGTGGTAATAGAATAAAAGGAACCATTAGACGTAATTAAGATGCTCGCAACGTTTATAATATTACGAGTCAGTACACGTTTGATTTACAAAATTATATTAACTATGAGGAGTTATTGCTAAATGGATCTGATTCGTAAACCGTTGGGAATAATCACAAATTCGGAATAACAATTATATCAACAACTTGAGTTTGTGATCATTAGAACAGATCGGAATAAGTATATTTTTCTTATAAAATAGAATAACTTGCTAGAGACAGTAAATAATTTGTGTATTGACAAATCCGGCAAACTAGTACGCATATTCAACACATTCATAAAACTCAATTAGTGGAGCTAAATCGAAATAGCTATTCATTAAAATTTAGTTGGAACATGCGGTGAGTTCCACACCTAACTAGGTGTTGCAGCAGCTACACACATTCCAGCTCCGCCAATTGCGCGTACCATTGTACCATAAATAAATCAATTGGCCATTATGCGGTCGCCATACATATTTTTAATATAAATTTACTGCTCGCTAATGGCGGCACAGCTCGCAGCCGCTGCGGTTCCATTAATCTATTCCTATTGTGATTTATTTGTATTGAACATAGACCGTATTTGTGTTTAGTTTTTTTTTTAGAAACGACACGCGAAATATTAAAAAAAGCAAAATATGTTACAAATCTCTTGAAGAATTGCAGGAAGCACAAAAACAGCGCCTGTCAATAAATACCGAGCAAAAGCTAAGTAAAGGTGAATGAACAATATATTTGGTGCGGGGAAAGTTTATATTTAATTCAGAATATTTAGATTGCCAATAGACTAGACAACAAACCAACTCTGTTTACTTCGATTAAATTAATAGACGTTAAACTTTAATCATTCAGAAACCTAACCGAAAAGGTTAATTTCGCCAAAATGCCTCTTGCAGAACGAGACGATATCAAAGAGGCTTAAAAAACGAATAGCAAACGTCACACGGAGCCCCGTACCGGAGAGGATGCCACCAGACCGATTAAAACAGATTAAGCAACAGATTTTCTTTTTTTATCGCATTACAAACGTTTGAGCTGTGTTTAGGTGTTGATGACTTATCGCCAGTTTCGCATCCCTCTTTGCGCTATTTTAAAGTTAATTGTGTGAATATTTCGTCTGTTTGATTTATTCGTTTATTGAATGTATGTTTTATTTAATTCCAAACAAATAAATTGAATTTTATTTCCCGTCGTATTTTCATTACTTATCCATACTTGATGGGTAAATAGTGTTGGTATTTTCATTAACGTTTAAAACAAAACAGTGGCGATCGCACCGGGCGTGCGGCGCACAGCCGAGGAGTTCCGGATCGGATATGAATTCCATTTCCACGGCGCGTAGAAGTCGGATGGAGTCAGCACTGAAGCACATTGCGCCAGCTAACTAACTGAATCCGTTATAGTGGAGTGCCATTCCAATATATAACAAACTTTATTTTTTTATTAGTAACACGCGTTTTTTTCAGTTTAATAAATACAGTAAATCTAGTTAAACTAAAATATCAGACACGTTTTAATGTCTCGTTAAACGCTTAAAAGTCCTGTCTGCTGCGGATTAGCTTTGGTGTTGGAGAATTTAAACAAGAGTGTAATGAAATCTTGTTACAACTCCCAGGTAGCACATAAATCTACCGACGCTTATACGGTACACAACACAACACACAGCCGCTTCTCTACAACTTTTCAGTACATTGCGCGTTGCTTGATATTCTATGCTATCTCAAAGAATAAAGTTGTTTTTGCCTTTCATCACTGAGATGATTAATGACTCATATATGTGGGCAATCGCCTGTAAGATATGTGTGTATGTATGCACTCTCCTTATAAAATATAGTAGAATGTGGATAAGTCCGGGCCTGACGGTCTACCTTCATAAGCGAGAAAGTCGGCTAAAAGAGAAACCTCCACGAACAAGGAAAATATCGTGATCCTTTGGAGTGTCGCTTATCCAAAGTCGACTGTTTTTATGAAAAATAATTATTAGTTATTAATTACGCAATATTTAACATGCAATGTATGTTAAACAATGTGGAAAACCGTTTCTAAAGGCTTGTGTTAATGCGCGCAAAGAACCTGGGGTTTAAATTTCACGAAAGGAATTTTAATTTGCCTGTTGTTAGAGACATGTTTGGTGTACGGAGACGCCGCGGCTTGAGTTACCAAACCGAGCAGTGCTACACTAATGTTAGGCGGATTGCATCGCAACACCAGGATCCCTCACACCACCAGGACAACACACTAAATTATACTTTAACTTATAGTTTATTAGGTGTATTTTAGATTTATAATCATAATTTATGAATATTTATAAAGATGATCGTTTTGGGGAGGGATATGAATTAGTAGAGTTTTGCGAATCATTATAAATATATTGTCTTTGATTTTCATTTAAATGTTGCCTAAATGATGAAGTTACAAATATATGCATTTAAAAAGAAAGTAATGAAAAAACATCTAGTTATTCTCGTAAATTGTTTCCTATAACAAGTTTAAATTTAATTGGAATAGTTAACAAGAATGTTTTTTAACTTTGTTAACATCGTTTGGTTAAAGTTTAAAAACTACGAGAGGGAGATAAAAAATAATGCATAATATTTCCAAACAAATCGGTAAAGTAAAAGATAGACTGCATACAAAATGATGGAGACACATATTAATATTTGAATCTTCTTAGTATCAATCTAACTCGTCCTTACAAAAATGTAAAAAGTCGTCCAATATGGAACTTAGAATTTCACCCCTTACTATCATTTATCATTTCTCAGACACCTCCGCGTTATCCGGCGACAGATATCGTTAGTACCTACCTCCGCGTCGCCACACCACACACCACACCGCTACCTTCGCTACATACAAAAAAGATTTATTCCTCTGAGCTGATGCAAGGATGTCCACCATCACAAAAGTATGCAAATCAAATTCCATACAAGTTGTTAAAAGAAAAATGCTAACAATAAAATTAAACAATTTGTTGGCTGCGTAATTTAGAAAAAGTACTTATTTTGTTATAGAAATAATAATTACTTAGTGATATCCCAATTACTCGTATTATTTAGATGACGTCATAATATGGTTACTTAGGAATGGACTTAACTTGTACATCATCATTACATCAAGTCAAATAGGACGATATTACACACTTTATGCATACTTTGCGTATCAAATAAGATATGCGACATTACCACCCCTAGAGGGAGATGAAAAATCCCGTGTCACCCCGCGGCAGTTTCCGCTAATGCGATCCGTAGGTTAACTTCCGAATTTACATTTTTATCACCCCCAGCACTCAACCCCCACGCCGGAACATTAGTCCGGGTGTAAAACAAGAGGTCGCCCTCAATGCCCTTAATTGCTTGTCGTAGGATTCAAGTGGAATGCAATATGCAATATAAATGCTAATGTGCCACTTCATTTGTGACGCTGTCTCAATGCCGATTCAGTTTTTCTTATTTAATATTAAGAATAAAATATTTTTTGTTTATCTCAAGTTAATGTAACTCATAAAACCAAAATCAAAATAAAAAATGTACACTATGATTTACAAGATAACTTAGGTGTTAACAGTCAGAGTTAGCCGACAACAATGTAACACGTCTATCAAAGTTCGGAAGGGTACTCGACGAGTAGCGAGTAATCGACACAACTAGAAGGGCAGTTAACATCGGACAGGCGACTTCCTTTCCCGAGGGAGAGCGCGGGAACACGGGCCCCCAGTGCTAGACCGCGGCCACGTCGAGACACACGAGCCAACCAAGCTGACCTCAGCTTTAAAACCAAACCCGACTTAAAACCATGGGTGCATTCCTCTTAGAAAAGAACTGATTCCAGTGAAATGGCGACTCCGGGATTGAAGAAATCGAGCAAGGAGTGGGATAAAGTAAGTGTAAACAGTGCGGTGCAGTGGTGTTGTTATGTGCTCTTGCTGGCGCTGTGCGGCTACAGCCTGTACCGGCAGCACGGCCTGGAGCGCCGTCTGCAGCTGCTAGAGCAACAGCACGGCGGATTGCGCCGACTGGTGACGGCGCTGCAACAGCCTACCCTCAGGCGGCGAAGGGACCTCACCGACTGCATCTGTCCGCAAGGTAAGGTTTTCTTGTAACTAATTTTTGCATGGGTCGATGTTCGTGAATGTTTTTTTTTATTTCATACGTTTCTGTTTGTTTTTACTTTGGTGTCGACTCCCGAGTATCTTATCTCCAGATTGTTTTATAGTTTATGCAATGACCGTCGAAAGTTGTTCGATTTTGTTTTCATTATAACTAGAAGATGAAGATTTAAAAAGTATAAATTACTTTTAAAGTATCTGCCGGCGGCTTAAACTAAAATTGCGACATTTTTACGCAAAGAGCCATCGACAGTGTTTTAATGAAATTACGTTTTAGATTGGAATTCCAATCGAAGTATTTCAATTAAACATTTTCCGTTTCGATTTCGGGCCGCTTAATTGTAACAGTTAATGAAATTAATACAAGTTGGGATCCGAACGCGACGCGGTCCGGGGCCCGGGCCGGCGGGGCCGCGGCATCCGGCGATGTTTCCCGACACATTGTGTCGCGTAACTGCCCAGCACTTTACAATATCCGGTGACAAACTCAATTGGGACGCGATCTCACTACTTACCACCTAAAACCAACCTTCGACATCTAATAATAAGATCTAGTTTGTCTTTACCGATATTAAAATTTCATGAGACTTTCCTGCACCGAGCGCCACAGCCGCGCCGCCGCCGCGAGACAAATTGTAACGCTCTATTGTCACGGCCATTACACCTAATGGCCCAATAACAAGTATTGAAAACACTCTTTCAGATCGTGATCGGCCTCACAAATCAGCCTTTATTCAATTCTCTACAGCTATCATAGAAGTGGCAGTCGATGTCGATGTCGATGTCGGTGTCGATGCGTGCGAAGGGAAGGCCGTTGACCTCGGGCGGATATTAAAAATGAACCTTTAAATTGCTTCACTGATTTGTTATATACGGCAATGGTGTATTTCCTCTGCGCCCCGAACTCGCTATTGAAAGGAGGCGAATTCAATGAGACATCATCAAACCTTTTGATGTTAATAGATTTTTCGAGGGTCCTGCTCTGGGCGCGAGGTCGACGTGGCGCGGAAAAAGGAAGGCGAACTTTTTCGTTTTTAAAACGCCGGGAGACGGCGCTCGCTAATTACTTCCCATTGTTACCGACGCCAAATAAAGGCTTAATTGTTTGAAGTTCGCCGGCGATGTTACTCCAAGTTGTTTCTTATCTGACGCGCGACTCAAATTAAATAAGCGCGAGTTTCTGATGGATTTACTCTGTTCCGAATAGGTTTTACTTAAGCTATCGTGTTTAACTCCAGACTTATTGTTCTTTACGGACTGAGATCTTTTGAAGTTCACTGAGTGCTATTTATTATTATACTCTGTGGTCCATTAGCTTTTTACAACATAACCTATATATTTACATAATTTACGCAATTGAAATAATATTCGTGAAACCTCTGAAGTAGCTAAGCTTCTAGCTAAAAAGCAGACACCGCTGTAAACGTACACAGCCATTTAGTTATAAAATGTCTCATAACATAAATATAATGTTTGTTTTCAAAATTATGTTATAATTAGTGCCGTCGCGCGTCCGTTAATTGCCACGCGGTCAACATTAGAGTCCGGCAATTGAAAACATTTCATCTAAAATGTGTATATTTATAAAATTAGCTTTAAATAAATCTTTAAATGTAACTTAAATCTTAATTCTTAGTTTTATTACATAAATTAAAACGATATTAAGCTTAAAGATTGCTTTTGTGAAGTTATATTGTTTTAATATTTTACAGTCTCTTCTCTCTCTAGTCTTTGTTTTCACACTTTACTTCACACACAAATGTTTGAATAATTTTTAATTTTTAAGACAGTGACTAACTCTCAGCACGATCTCGTCTCAGAAGATTTTTTTATTAAAAGATCTTGTTTTGTCTGTGTCGTTGAAGGCCGGCTGGGCTGTCAGTGTGTTCCGATATATTATTAGAATGTCGGTACTTACTGAACACGACAAGTAAATCATTGGTTTGTAAAGTGCAGGCTTGTCGTTGATTAGTGTCGAATGGATGTGAATTTATACGGAGCTAGGTCGCGGGCAGCGCCGCTAATCATGTCAAATGGTGAGCAAAATCATTCGCTTATTTGCAACACTTGCCCACTGATTTGTGCGGTTCGCGGTCACTCCGACGCCTCGTGTTTTAATCAACTTCACGGTTTCGTGTGTTCGGAAGTCGATAAATTGTTACATTTCTACATTCGAGCGTTGCCGTTTATTTCGCAAAGTGAATTTTATGTGACGTATCTTGACTTCTTTATTAATGTTGACCAAAGTAAATGATTGTTGTCTTAAACATTTTTGAAGAAGATGAAGTGTAAATAATTTAAGTGCTCTTGACAAACTGTATTAGTTGTTCTTCTGTGGTTTAAACTTAAGGATTGATTAAGATCCTTCTTGCTTAGATAGTAATAGACTATCTGTTTTTATTGTTATTAAATGTAATCGCAGCAATAGTTTACTAATTCTGAAAATGAATTGTGCAGCAATCCACTTCATCACGCAACAGAAACTTCACTTGAAAAAATTCCATTTGAAACTCGTTGCATGAATGGAGTCAGTGGGATTAAATTGTAAATGAAAAATAAGTTTGCTCGAAGTTTTTAGTGCAACAGCAACATGCGATAAATCTTGTGACGTCAGCTGTGGACGGAAGTACAGCCGCGCTTAGCAATGCTATCACACTTGCCAAGGTTTTTATCCACAAGTAGCTACGAGTATTTAAGTGGGCTTCTACTGCATAAATACATGTGTATACGAATTATTAACACTCTTTTCAAAACAATGATGGTCATTCTGTCAGTGAAAATTTTCTGAAAGAAGACCTTTAGTATAAAATAAAACACTAATTTGAAAAAGCTGTAGTTATTTAGCATGCAGCGCGGCGTGTTACAAAGTGCAAAACATTTAGCTGTGCACTTAACCTGTTATCGGTTTTCTGACTCACTACTGAATGTTACTAATTGAGTCTAGTTCTTCTTAATATTTTTATTAATATTACATAATTGTATTAATAGAAATATAGTCGATCAAATATAACTAAGTTGTGTTTAGACTTCAAATAGTATTGTTTCAAATCTGGACCATATAAATCCCCGTGGGCATATTCATTGGATTAAGTATATCGGTAGGATTGTGAGAGCTTATGTACTCGTAACTAACGTTCAATACCCAATAGTGAAGAGATTTCATCGCTTTACAACACCGAGTGCCGCTGTATTTGGATTCACAAGCAATGTAATATATTGCACCTTGTAACACTTCCTATACATTTTCCTTCCAAATTATGTTTCGCTCGCTCGTAGTTTAATCTCTTGAGATCGCGCGACTTGGATGGATCGCTTAACATTTTTAAAATTCTTTTTAAGCTTTTTGAGACGAAATCTCTTAGACCTTATTACTTTCCCTGAGGATTGGTTTAGTAAAACTGTTAGTAGGTCCCGCCTTTACGGATTTATTTTGTACTTTCATCTTGTTTTATATATTATCAAATTTTTATCAATTGTTTGCATTGCTTAGTCTTTCAATAAATATGAGTAAAAATTGTATAATCTCGGAAAGTTACCTTTCACAAGTAAGAATATATGTTGTCTGATTTCTTACGGAGGTATTACATACTGTATAAGGGAGGAAGATCCCGACTTCTCTTTCATTCTTATGCAAATACGCAGAGATCCAATTTGATGGTAAATCCCCAGAGACTAAAGTGCATAACGAAATGCTAAATTAAATTTATGAATTAGGAAAATGCCACTTTATTACTAGCACTGTGGATGCAATATCGCTTGAATTCGTTATTTTTGAGCGCCGGTTGATTTTCTTCGAGTCAAGATTCACCGCTGACTTGTAAGTCTGTCTGCATGCAAATGTCGCAAGAATTAAAATATTACCACATTTCTGAATCATAAGGTTTTGTACACGGGAATCATTAACACAAAACCACACAATATTTTACTTTCATTTTGTGTTTATTAATTTCTCTGTATTCAATAACTTTTCGTAATAAACATTTAGGCAAATGCTAATGCCGTGGTAAGTACTTACGCAAGCCTCACAACTCTTAAGTGCCGGAAACGAAGCCGTCCCATTGTTCACGCTCAAAGTTTTCTGTCAAAATTTACTGCACCAAGTTACCAGTGGGGAATTCGTAATTACTTTTGTTCTTGTTTATTTATTATGTTAAATATATTGATCGTTTAACCGTTGGTTTCAGAGACCAAAATCCCTCTTTGAAACATTTATCATCTCTTACAAAGATAATGACAGGGATGACATGTTTTTACAGAGATTTTCCTCTCAGAAACTAACGGTAAATTAAACAATAATTCGAATATTAAGTAATTCTTCATCTCTAATTTATGTACCTACAAGCAAAACTTTGAAGGGTTTTAGTTTATATTACATATGTATACATGTGTACACATAATATTTGTTTAGGATAGGTATAACAAGATATATTTTCACTTATTGGACTTGTAAATGTCGGAGGGCGCGGCGCGGCGCGGTGCGGCGCGGCGCGGCGCGGCGGGAAATCTCTTGGAATTTAAACGATGGTTAAAATAATACTTTGCTTCGATGCAAATAATTTATTATCATGTCGATGATCAGTTTGAAACTTGTGAATATTCATTGCGAGCTACTACAGCTACAGGCTGCGTTTTAATACTTGAATGTATAAGTCTTAGATCATCGCGTATAGTGCAACTGATACAATTTCATACTTAAATACAAAAACACTATTTATATATTCGTATAAGTATTTCTTAAATTTACAAATCAGAAAGAGGCTTCGCCATCTAAAATCTTCCATACCAAAAGGATTACTTAATTAACTATCTTTGCCATCTTGTTTTCATTACCACCAAATTAAGAAACAACCTCCATTTATGTAAAGGACTAAATATATTTGCATAATAGAAGAAATATATAATCTTCACAAAGTTTCAAAAAAGGTCAAAAATTTTATACGTAATTTTGAAAATTGAAACATTACAAGAAATATATATTTGGTGTAACAATGTGAAGACATAAAGTACTATGAATGCAGTAAATCATTTTCTTGCCTTTTTAGTGTTGGAATAAGTATTCATTGTAGTAGACAAAGTGAACAATGAAAAAGTGCTTTATCTCAAGAGATATCTGCGGGTGTGAGGGGAGCGGGGAGCTGACAAATGCCTGCTACGATCACAGATATGCAGCAAGTTCGCTACTTTCGGACTTATAATGCGTTAAAATGATTTTCAAATACACACACACAAATTTAGACTTTACAATATCGAGATAAAGCTTAAAATGATCTTCATATGTGTGCATTATTTTCCGCACGTACAACACGATAGTTCTATTTTTCAACCGGAATTATATGAGTTTCTTTGTACACTCTGTCACTACTGACTGCAAAATAATCTTATGTTATATAATAGTGGAAAACATTATTTAGTATTTACATAAATTTAACTTATTAAGACGCGGGACAGGTGGGGTTTGCGATCTCTTGTATCGAAGACTAAGACACACTTTGTGTCATTGCGTCAGCGGAGTAAGGACAGGACTTATCTTACTAATATTACAAATGAAAATGTTTGATTTGGCCTAGATGTAGAACATAGCCTGGAAGAACTAATTAAGTTTTTTGTTAATTCCGCGCGGACGGAGTTGGGGGCGACAGTTAATATTATAATAATTTTCATTTTTGAATAAAGAATTAATCTTATTATAAGCAATGAATAATTGTTTATGTCTAGAGAATATGTAATCGAGGTTAGAATATTGCAAACTTGGTGTGTGAGCTAATTGCAAAGTTCCCTCGCGCTGGCTGTATGCAGATCATGGAAATCTTGATATGCTAATGCAGCAGCACCAAGTAAATATAAATAATATTATAGTTTGGCTTCGGATATTCCTATTTCATATTGATGTGCAATATTTTAGGATTCTGTAGACCAGAAATAATCGTGTGATCGGTGATGCGTCGAGTTGTGATTATAAAATAAACTAATAGTTGCCTGACTCAGGTTAAAAGAAGAAAAAAGAATTATTTTGTTTTACAGTAATACTTTCAATACAACTATTGAACCTAATTATATTGTGATCAAATTTTTAGATCGTCATATAATGTGAACACTGTTCACTCTATAATGCGAATTGTAACATTTGAATTATTAAGTAAATCAACAAATCTAAGAATGTCTTTATTCTTCCGGCAGACAATATTAAGCGATCTCAAGCACCCTAATCCTAATGCTCCTTGACTCGTTAACTGTACGTAAACTCAAAACTATCCTCATCTCAATCTGAGATCAAGGTGTAAGACTTTAAAGTCCATATTCACTTATCTTGTGATTTAATTTAAAACTGCGGTGTGCACTCATATCTGGAGGGATTTAGCGTCAAATTGGATTGCATTGCCACAAGCCGCGTATTTGCATCAGACAAAAGACGCCGCGACTTCCGCGCTCCGCTGACGCCGCACCGCGCCGTTCCGACTCTCATTGCTTAACTCCCAAGAGTCTTGTAACATCTTGAGGTTCTTTCTTACTGCAACACTAAGAAATAAAACAACGCAAAGTGAAGTAGTTTCATGTTTAAATTTCGTTAATATTTAGGTGTCACTTCTTACCATTGTGTTAAGACTAAAAGTTATGTACTTGTGTACGGTCAAGAAGACATCGGTGTATCTGTTTAGACATTTGCAGTGAATAGCTCCATGTAACACTTCTTAATTCAGTGTTTGTCAACATATTCATCTCATAATAAATATTAACGTGACAAAAATGTGCAATGCATTGCCAGCTCACGTATTCACGGACTTATTGCATAGGAAAATGGGTTAATTTTATTTCATTGTAATATAAACTTTACTACGAATAGATACGAACTAAAAGAAAATGCACCATTGAGAATTATACGAGTCACGTAGGACGCGATAGTTCAATTTTTCATTGCAAATGATATGCATTACTCTGCTTATGAACAAGCTGCGGTCGGAATGCACTCCCGACTCGCGACAACATACGTCGCTACATAATAAGAAATTCTTTCCCTAACGCGGTTGGCGTAAAGAAAATATAATTAAACTGCCATAAATACTTTCAACTGTAAGGTAATTTTAACGAGGCAGTTGTAAAAAATGATACTAAACAACTAACTACATTTAATTTCTATCATAAAATGTTCAATGTCATAATGAGCCGAAACATGTTCATTATGGTACGACTATAAATAACCGCTATAATATGGTCATTTGAGATATGTAATTTATGCATTAAAACTTTAACAGAACTTCTTGGAAAGATAAGTTAACTAGTCAACATTAATTGCTATAATAAAATAAACACACCACACAATCTAAGCTGAAGATGCTTTCCTTTACTTGATTTTCTAGAGTTGTTACCACTTTTAATAAAGTTCCATTATGCGTGATGGTCGACACTCGCCGCACAGAGCACCGCGCAGAGCAACCATACACTCGAGCAGACTCTGAGCTCGGAGCTTGTTGTCTGTGCACACGCCGCGACCTGTACAAATGCAATCCAATTTAACGCTAGCTCCCACGAGATGTGAGCGAGTGTGCACCGACTTAAATTAAATTCACACTGATTAACAAAAATGTGCTCTATGCCGTTGGTAATGGAGGCAAAAATAATTTGTTGTCAGTCTTTGGAGGTTGGGTCAGTTTCATTAGTGCGAGTTTTGGTTGTAAAGTTGCACAAGAGCCGTAAAAATGAAGATATTAACACGTTAAGGACCTCGCTCGGTCCGCTAACTGAAACTTTCTTTTCTACAGCTGTGTTGCGGAAACGCAATGCTTTATTTCTTTAATTCTTTCCTAATTGTGGGAGTATTTATCACAGCATTTTTAAGTAGGTTTCTAAACAAATTTAGATATTATTGCAGTTTCAGCATCAATCTTATGTTAACAATTAAAAAAAAAATCTTTTATTTTGTAGCAATTCTTTAAAATGATTTAATTGTCTATTATCAACGGCTTGTTATTTTTGTTGAGTCGTGGAGTAGGGCGGAATGAGATAAGGGTAGGTGAGAACGGGGAGGGGAGGAGCGAGGTGTGCTTGAACGCTGAATAACAAGCGATTAATTCGTTGTCATTGAATTGCAAAACAGCGACCGCTAAGAGATGTTTGCATCCGAGGGCTTTTGTAGCTCAAAATATATTTTTATCAAATTATCTCTGACGTTTGAGTTTGAGAAATAACAAGTTTGTCTAAACCTCAAAATGTTGATTCTCCAAAAAACATTCTTCGTCAACAATGTTTCAGTTTTTCCTATGCAAAATCGACAGATAGCCAAATGGTCCTTTTGCCATTTAGTTTTGCATCACGTATACGTTTGCAGAACAAGAGCAAGTCATACGAGCTGCATGCGGACGTGTTCGTAAGCTAAGTTGATTCCCAGTTCCCAGTTCCCAGTTCCGAGTTGGGAGTGGGCACGCGGAAATGCTAATTACAGCGCAGCTTCTGACAAAAGCCAGCGCGGGGAATAAATTTGCGTCTTTATTGCCACCATATTAAAGCCGTTTAAATTTGTTGATGTCCTAATGGCTCTTTTAGTTTAGTTTTTATGTCACATTTATGTAAATACTTAAAGTGAGATCATTTTAATGCGAGATATTTCAAACCAGGGAGATGGTGAGCTGGATATTTTTTTAAATTTTTTTATTTTTGCCTTTTTTATTTTTATTTTTAAAGAGTATTTATACCGTAGTAGCCATAATAACGGAATATACTATGTTTCAAAAGAAATGTAACGTATCAAAAGAAAAATTCTGTCAAATTATTTACGCTACAATACAATATGTAATGATCGTTTTGTTTAATTTAAAACAGCAATAATAGAAGCAAACAGTAACGGACAAAAACTCGTTACGATTTTGAAAACATGCCGATTGATTGTGGTTAGTAAAATTCCTAGTATGCATAAATTGCATACATGTTCCCTAGCATTAATATGCGACGTGTGCACTTGCTAAGAGGAATTATTCGGGTCTGCGCTGAGTTAGCATATGCATGCAAATTGTCCGCCGCAGACAAACTTATTGCGGTCGACTGGCGACTGCCGACTGGCGAGAGGCTGCGGGGAAATTGAGATGGACTCCACTTTTGTAAAGGTTACGATAGTTCCAACTTAAATCATAAATGTCTTGTTTTCCAATTGTATTGAACTATATTCTTGTTTATATTACATTTAATGGTTTTTGCAAGTAAGAGGCTGTTATAGGCAAAGTAAGTAATTAGTGCTTTATCAGAAAAAATGCTGAGAATTTTGTTAACTAACTGTAAATTCTTATGGCTTGTCTAATCAGAATATCTTTATTTTAAAGACATTTAGTAGTATTTTTTATTTAGCTATTTATTCATAACAATATTGAAAAACAAATAAATCTATGCAATTTAGGTATATAACCTCGTGTTTGAACCCCAGACCCTTGCTTACAACTTTATCGTTTAACGAATCGTGAAATACAAACTACCATGCCGGTGGGGTCTCGAACAGTAATCCCGTAAAACTTCAAAGATTCGCAACCACGGGCTTTTAAAAAGGAATTTCTCTCTAATATTGCAAGTTACACGCATCACTGGTTTTTACTTTTAGTTCCGATTTTTGTTTACAAACACTTAAATAACATTAAATGAGTATTCTAATATTTTTAAATAATTATACGCTTTTATGTTATAAGAATTATATAATACATTTTATTATAAGCTTGAAAACAACAGTAATATTGTAGAAACTTTTATTTGTCGTTGACTTGATAACGGTTTGGGTGTGAACAAATTTTTTGGCCGATTGCCACTACCGGCTCTGCCAACAGTCCTCTGTAACTCAGTGCGAGGTGGCCGACTAGCCGTACTTAACCTGAATCTCTATGAGCTGTTCATAAGTTTCGGCAGAAAGCCTATTGAGTGATGACATTCGTTAGTTTGTTAAATAAAAAGCCGAGCTTCCAGAGCTCTCCAAACTTTTAATTCATAGACTGAATAAGTTTGAACTGCTGCTGATTTCGATTTTAAAAGCTGATTTAACCAACTGGATGACTAACTCAACAGATACCAACTAGACCGAAAATACTATACCAGTTTTTAAAGTCAGCGCAAAGCAAAAATGATAACGTTATTTCCTTGAAAGCGCACGTTAAAAGAACAACGATCTTAAGAATTGCTTCTAATGTACAGCGTGAGGTGTTATCTGTGATTGCACCGCAATTAGAAACGCACGCTTCTGTGAACATCCTGTACGTGCCGCGTTGTCTACTATACTATCAATTAATAAATTATGTTCCGTTGTGTTTTTTCCAGTCCAGATTCAAATTGACAGACACGATGTTGTAAATTTGTGCTTTTCAACAATTAACTAGGGTTTTGTGTAACTTTAATTTTGCTCTGATTAATAACTATTACTATTTTTAGATAAGTAAGCTTGGGAAAATAGTTTTGAAAGATTATAAGAAGTAATAACTTCTTAATGTGTTGCGGAGAATATGATAAAGTAAAATTCATAAATATTTTGTGCGTGCGGAGGACAGAAATATTTCTTCTGTCATAACCCTCTAAATATGCAAACCTCGTCCGCCCAATTCGTCCCCAAGATTTGCGTGTTTAGAGGCCGTTAGTGTTCCCGGTTGCGTCGCAGCTATTTGTTAGCCGGGTATTCTGAAAAAATTAAACAAAGACAGATTACTTAACAAGAAATTAGATTTTTATGCAAGAAATGTAATGTTCTCTAAGAAATAAAGTATTTATAAGACGCTCTTTAATTTTTTTCTACATAAATTTTAAATTAACATAGTATAGTCAACATATTTTCAATGTTTTTAGAAACGTTATAATGAGACGCAGATCAATTAAAAAACACACATATTCTTATTGTCAGCATTACTACAATGTCGAAATTGTTTTTTTACGTACTTGTGTTTACAAATTCATTGGCGGTGTTTAAACTGTCCTAACGAGTCAGTCGGTGGCGGCACATTGGAATTCCGTGCGGGTAGCAGCCGCGTGTCACCGCTCGATACGGCCCTCTGCTCGCCGACTCTCGCTCAATTTTTATTCCCCTCATCTGGCGCACTCGCCTCGACCTCGCCTATCGGAACCTGGGGACTCTTTATTTGCGAAACATGCTCCGCTTGTCTAGCGGTTTATTTCCTTGTTGAATTCCGAAATCTCTTTTAATACTGACCAGTATGCGAAAAATTAAATAACTGTAAAATAACGTATACATATACATATGTAGCTTGTTTGTTATTTACACTGTTGGCGTAGCGACCCAAACCGAGTCTTGGCCACCGACACGAGAGATCGCACCGCCGCCTGTCCTGTGCTATCTCCTGCCAGTGTCTCCTACTGTCTGTTTACTTTCATAACTAAAGAGGTAACTTTTAATTATCTTCGTCTCTCTTCGTATTAATCGTAAATAATTGCAAAAAATAAGGTTCATAAATAAATAAATGGCCGTGATATTTTATCGTGCATACATTCCATACTTGCCTATTCTTCACTGAAAATGGACTTCGCAGAGGCAGTATCTAAGATAAATAGACTTGTGTTGCTTAACTTGCAGTATTTTAAAAGATGGCTACGGTTCTGGGGCGATCATAAATCGAACCATCCTGAGATAAACATCTATTTATATAATGGAGGTCATTTCTCTAAGGAGAAATTTATCTTCGTAAAAGTTTTCCGTGGATTATTGTTTGATGTATTATTTGTTGGCTATAGTCTAGTGTTTAGATTGAGTGGCTTAGATTAAAGTGTCAGGTTTATGTGCCCGCAGTGGCTGCTGGCTGCTGGCTGCTGGTGGTGGTGGATACGTTGCCAAGAGAAAAGATTTATGCAACACATAAATACTCGCTTTGAGATGTACAGCTATAGAGGAAGCTATGGATGAACTAATAAAATTTGGCAAACGCACGAGCCGTGTAAAGCAGCAGGCAGGATTCAAAACGCTGCTTGTTATCCATGAATACGCGCTATTATCAAAAGCAATAGATGTTTTTTGCATATTTGGAAAAAATACCAATGAGTTATTATACTAAGCCACTGCGTACTTCTAAAGTTAAGTAACTATGTAGAAGGCATTATAATAACTGAACAGAATTATGGTTCATGTTAATCTCAGGGTTACAATTTCATCACCCGTGAGTGGTGATGAAATTCATTCAATAGACTTTGGTATAAAGTAATTATAGAAATGGTGGTGAAAGCAATTAAATTATTATTTAACAAAAAAGTTATTGCAATTGCAAAGTAAAGCAAAACATCAGTAATCATTTTCAGAAATAAAGGGGACCGGAACGAGCGTTCCAACAATTTTTCGGGGCATTTAGTTGTAGCGGGTTTTTATAGATGGGGTTAAAGCGGGCGCGGCGCGGGGACCGGGCCCAGATATATTGTCCAATAAAGCAGCCGGGGCCCATAAATGTCCGCTCACACTTGCAACGATGCCAACTTCACGTTAAATTACAAAACGGGGAAATATGGCAGCTTTTTCTTCGGCGATTTTCAAACGATATCAGAACTTACCGTGTTATACACGACTATGTGACGCGCGACAATTTCATCAATATGAAAACTTCTTAAATTTTACTATATTGCATATTATGTTTTTAATTAAAATATAATTAAAAAAATAATATGCAATATATATTATTTATTATAATACAAAATGACACATCTACATTATGCAAGAAGAATTTATGTCAGAAGTTTCCGGTTGCGTATTTAATTTAAATATAGTTTGCTAAATCATGTCGGTTTTTGAATAATTTTTTTTGTTATTTTTGTTTTGTTTGCAGTTATGTTTTTAGTTTTCATTTAATATGAAATAATTTGGAACAGGACCCGAAATCAAACCACAAGTATCAAGCAATTACGGTCAATAGACCTAAAATAACAAAACTTAAAAATGTTCTATTATTTTATAATAATATTTAACTTTTCCTTTAAAGCAGTGAAACTTTCTCGACTGCACTGCACTTATAACTAGCCATTTATATAAATTTTTTAAATGCAACTTTATAGTGAATCAGAGACTGAGATCGCCTGCAGTCGCACTCGCTGCAATAAAACTGATTCCATTTCATTGTTGTCTCTGAAACGTTGCGCAGCGCACAACTAAATTATTGTATCTTAACGAAATAAATGAGCCATGTACTTACTGGATGCGCAAAGTTACGATATTGCGCCCGCGTCCGCGTCCCCGGACCCTTGTTTTCTCTTAAACTTACTCATACGGAACACATATTCTTAGGCCAGGAGCCAAACACGATGAATGCGACATAAAAGTTATTGTTCGGATTTTCTTCACGACTTTTGTTCGAGTGCGTCGTTAAAATAACTTTAGAGTTGAAATTATTTCACTTTTATGACAATGAACGGACAGTAAAATCTTATACTGCTGTCTCTCTACCAGTTCTAATGCAAACTTAAAGAGATTTTATGAATAGTGTAATTTAAGTATCGATAGCTTCTGAAATGGTAGTTATTAATTAAATATCTAACGGATCATGTTGATTAAGTCTATTGCAACTGTCCCAGTACAAGTAATTCTTTATATCACACATTACAACAAACGAGACTATCGATTATTATAATATCAACCGATATTAGGAAAGCAAAGCTCTTTTACTATAAATTGATCGTCAAGGCGCGTCTGTAGCGGGTATCGGATATCTGGCTATCTGGAACTTTTTATCAGCCATTTTCCCGTCATATCCGATAATATCGTGCACGCGGCGGCGAGGCGGCGCGGCGGCGCGTTGGGAGCTTGCACCCTATTTTCCTGCTAAATAATGGGAAGATTGTATACATGGAGAGATCGGATACTGCTCGCGTCCGCCTTTTTCGATGAGCATTTTCCATCCGGCAATTTTGTTTATAATTTATGTGAGCATTCGCTTCTGTTGCACATCTGTGATTGCTTTTAGCAATATTAAAATTTTCTACACTTCGGCAGATACGATATTTTACAATTACTGCTACCCCCAATTCATCGATATGCATTCCTAGTACATAAAATAGTTTCCTATAAAGTATTGAGGATAATTAAAAGTTTGCATCTACATATACAATATATTAAATAAGGAGAAATGGAACTAGTGCCGGTTTTGTCCACAAGAATTGTAACTATTTTCCTTACTGATACCACATAAAAACTATTGCAAGAAAAAACTCTTTTCTTTTAATAATGTTCATGCCAATATACTATATTATATGATAAATATTGGAGCTTCATTCCATCAACTAATTAAATAACAAGACAACGATAAGAAAAGACTCTGTTAATAAATATCCCACTTGGTATTTGTGAGATGTAATAAAGTAGCCGAAGGGTCCGAGCCAGTGGCGGGCTATTGTTCTCCTCAACTATACGAAAATAATAAATTGTTAGGGAGAGCAGCGGACCTCACAACTCGACCTACTTTCAGAGGCTCGTCTGATTACATTCTAACCCCATGTGAAGGTGAACTTTTCAACATGTTGTCCATTAGTTTTTATGCCTTCGGCCATGTCTTAGGCGTGCAAGGAACGTTTCCGGAAAGGACTAAACAAACAGTATTTATATAAAGCACACAAATAACTTGCTTGTCTTTTTTGCATTATTCTTCTTTTTTGTTCTGTTGTTTCGTTTGAGGTATTTTTTGCTGCAACTTGTTTCTAAAAAACAGAAACTTTCTTTCCTGCATACCAATTCTGTTAGCGATACGACACCGAATTTAATTTCTTCTCCTGTCAGGGCCGTCCTTAAATCGGCTGACACTGAATCCGTGGAATTTTTCGTAATTTAATTTAGTACCTCCCGCTGCGAGGCCGGGCCACCCGCACGAGGTCCCGGGTTCAACTCGACACGGTTTGGGCGTACCGCGGTATTGTGCGGCCCTGTCACTTCTCTAACGCGACGGCTGCGCTTAAATAATTCCAAACGTTGTGTTGTGATGTTTATGTCGCACTAAACTTGGTGATGAATGTCGCACGCGTCGCTCAACGAATAACAAATCGATTTTATATTATCAGATATTGAGAAAGCATTCTGTTTACAAAAGGTTAGGTTTTTTATAATCCCATAATCAAGACAATAAATAATAGCTTTGTGTTTATTTATGTTTAAAATAAATTCTTCTTATTGGTTGTTTGTTAAAACGGTAAACGTGTAATCGCAATACAAATCTATTAGAAATGATTTCATTTTCATCATTGGAAGTCATACGCTAGACATTGTCGTAAATATTTAATAGCAGACAAATGCACGCGATGCATAAACTCTACCAACAGACTTATTCTAAAAGTGTTTTTCGTGTAAAATAGTGTCCGGACGTTCTCATCCGTCTTCGAAAGCAGTCAGCGGACGATCTAATCTCTCCGCCGTTGGCTTTTTATAGTCGTGCGATTGCTGTATCAATAGTGGCCGCTGCCGCTGGTGGGGACGTGGCAGAGCGCCAGCCTGATCCACCCCCCTTTCAATGCTCCCCGCAGCCCCGGCCGGTGCTCCGTCTCCTACGTCTGACTGCACTTACCGGATTCTATGGACTTAACTGCTTATTCTGCGCTTTTTACAATTTCTCTTCGCATTTTGGCTTTATTATCCTTTTATTCGTTATTCTGCTATTCCTCGATTTCTAATTTTTGTATCGTCTTTTGAGGGTATTCTTGTTCTTGAACTCATATCTATGCTAGGATTTAATTTACTTTTTACACGAAATGATTTGTTTTTTTAACATACAGAAGAGGAGTTGCTGCGTTATCGCCATAAGATAAACCATCCACTAGAAGCTCTATATAGCTGATATACATTGTTGTGTTTAGGCTAAGTAATATCGAGTACCTATAACTATGCAATACTAGTTGTAATATAATGTTAGGGAGAGAGTTGTGGAGCACGTGTGTCCGCGGACGTGCCTCTGCTGCGGACAAATTGTCAGCGCACTTGCGACCTCTTGCGGGAGGAAGTTCGTCCTCGCATCGCCTAGTCCTCGCCTCGCCCCCGCCTCGCCCTCGCCTCGTCCCCGTCTCGCCACACGCTGCCACATGTAACTGCTTTAATATCGCTTACATTTATCATATTGTCGAAAACAGAGACGTGATTTGTATGCCTCAGTGTGGTTACATCTTGTACAATGAAAGTTTGTTCAAGAAGTAACAAAGATCTTTTCTTTCATTTTACACATTTCTGATCTTTTTTAATCTACGATGTAGCATTAGTGAACAGATTATTTGGTAGAAAAAAATTGCCTCAACAAGCTTTTTAATTACAATAAATTTAAACTAGTAAAAATCTGTATTTTAGTCGCGAGTCCTCTATTTGTTTATTTTATAAACTACAATTTAAACAAATCCTAATTTTAAATTGTACCACAACTCTGTAAACATTGGGGATAGAATAGGGCTCTCTTCTCTTGCGCTGAAGGACTTGCTAAAACGTGTAGCTAAAACAAAACCTTAACCAACACAAAGTCAAATGAAATACTTAAAAATATTAAGAGATTATCTTATTGTCTAGCACAATGACAACATTATGCTAGCAAATATTATGTTAATCCTAAAGAAATGTTTGCATCCAGCGGGATACGTCTGCAGTGCAAAGAGATTATTGGGACGAGTGCAAAAAGCTCCCTGCGCTATAAAAGTATGTGCCAACTCGCGAGGCGATGCGACGCGACGGCAGGTGCGCTTTATGGTCACGCGGCGGCCGTCATTTTTTCCTGTCTACCCTCTTTTCGTAAATATTGCAGTAGCTGCAGGCAGCAGGCATTCGCTGTGTGGTGCGAATGCGCTTCTATGATAAACGACCAGCACCTTTCCTCCCCGCTCTGAACTGCACGCGAGAAATGTTATTTCACATCTGCAAAAGAGATTAGCATCAAAAATTTTTTTCAGGTTTCAGGGTTCAGGTTTCAGGCAACCTACATTCTTATATAATTTTACTATTTATGCTGTTGCAAGCACAAAAACGTTACGTACCATTTATTTTAAAAGTTTTTTTCTCAAATTTATTGTATTTTCTGTTTGTATATAAAGAAGTTACATACATATATTTGCTCTACACGAAAACCTAGTAAAGTACAATATTTTAGATTTACGTTCGCAATAACACGAAGCCTTCAACTTTCTTCATAACATCTAATCGATGTATTGCCTCATACATTTCTCATCACAACAATGGCAAAGTTCTCCAGACTTAATACAAACTCATACAAACTTCATCAGCGCTGTTAAAGTTTTTTTCCAAAGAAATAAGCGTACACGCGTCGCGTCGCTTGCAAGTTTGCTGATGGCACTTTAATAGGTTTCTAATTTCGTATCTATACATGTGATAAGGAAAGGCTCGTTGGCAAATTTTAAAGGTTTTGTCATTTAAAAGAAGAACGGATGAATAATTGTATTAATTAATTACTTTTCTGTCACTCGCAGAAAGGTTCTGAGCCGAGC
>NW_013530779.1:140708-142241 GCF_000836235.2 Papilio xuthus | reverse complement strand
TGGTTTCCAGTTAGAAAATTATTAAGAATGCTTACGTAAATATTTGGCAAAGCGAAGGAAAACTAATAGTATATTCCTTTTTAATGTGTCGCAGGTAACATAATAATATTATAACGCTCACATTTGTTTTAATAGCTCGAGCAATATAGGCAATTTTTAAATTGTGTTACTTGCAAAAGAAGAAAAAAACGATTTTTTTCTTTACAAAAGTTACATTATTTGATTTATTTTCAAAAATTCAGGTTATTTGTAACCATTTCTAAGGATGATTTAAGGCTGAAATTTTACTGTCAATCGAAGAATCGTTCAAAAACTCTAAATGCTTATCAGTTAGCGCGGGGCTTACGGAGCAATAACAATAAAAGCGAAGCTTTGTCGCCGGCGTGCGGCCGCGAGATGGCGCCTCACTCGTCGGTTTTATTGAAGATCCGCCAGAGGGCCGCCGCGGAAAGCCTCCGCGTAATTACTCACTAATATAAATGGTATGATGATAGGGTTTTAAGCAGCTTCTAATTGGGGAAAATAAGATTTTGCTTTTATATTTTCATACAATTTATTTGCTACGTGTCCGAGATTGACTACAGATAAATATTATTGAATTTCAGTTTTTTGTATATCTTCACTAAACGATCTACGAATACAGCTATGACACTAAATATTTATAAAAAGCATTATATGTGGCCGCCGGCTCCGTCCGCGCGAAATAATAAAAAACAAATAATTAGTAGGTTAGGAAGAAAACCCGAAAATGTGGCAGTGTAGTGTCGCAACACTAGCCTTACTAAAATGTCGACGTTTATGTCCCCTCACTAATCATTCTGACACTGGACTTTTTAACAAAAGCACGTCATTCGCGCCAAATGATTGTAACTAATATTTTCTAAAAGTAGTCTATGTATTCTTCGAGACAAATTTTAGCGAGATTCATGTTGCTATTCTGGAGGTATCATCTAATAAACATCCATGTGATAAATCGCATTTATGTTTATTATTAGTAAGAAGTAAGGTTTATAACAATGTAATAAACAAATATCGCACACAATTTTAACATGAATATGAAAATGAAAGTACTTTGACTGAATCTAATTGAAAATTCAATGTGTATTTGTAAGGATCATTTAAACGTCAATATGAATTGATTCGTATGAATAAAACATATAGAAGTCTTGATGGAGGAGAGCGCGGCATGTCGAGTGCTAAGGGCGGACGAAATTCTTCATTGTGTAAGGAATTTCATTTCCTATAATAACATTCTTCGCAACAAAGTTATACATTATTAAAGTTCTTAAAAGAAGTCGTTCACAAAACAACTAACTGAAATATTTGATGTGTTGTTATGTTTCTATATGTATAGTAAATCATTTTTACAGCAGACGTTGGCTATTAAAATTTGAGTGGCGTCTGAGGCGCATGTTATCTTCACTTAAACGATTATCAGTCAGTTGTGGGTTTATTGTTCCAATAATAATAAACCTCTGCTTTACTGACTCGAGGGGCGGAGGGGGCAGGAGAGGGTGGAGGGGGGGGGGGGGG
>NW_013530779.1:131630-138878 GCF_000836235.2 Papilio xuthus | reverse complement strand
TCGGGGGCAGCACATTCATTGATTCAGACAGTTTTGTGTACGCAGCGAAATCAAAAGACGTTAACTTTGGCTTTTTTTCTCTTAGTTGCGGTAGCTATCAATTTATGTGTGAAAGAAGATTTAACGGACTTTAATTGGAAAGTACTTTCTTTCTATGCAATCACTTTATACTTCTAAAATAGAATATTTTAAAGAGTACAATCGCAAGACTGCATTCTAAGTTATTATTTTCTATGCAGTAAAATCAAATAGAGTTTCATTTGAAATGAGAACGTTGTCGTCTGAACGAAGCGACGCTTAACTCAAACAACAGCAGTATCAGCCTCCATGAAGACGTATTTAATATTAATAAGTAATTAGTCGAAGCGAATTGCACTTGCAGACAGTTAGCAAATACAATTTGGTGAGCTAATGAATGGCAAATATTTGTCGTTGACTGTTCTTTGGGCGCGCTCATCAATCACAAATTCTATTAACTCTTGTGCCCGATGCGAAGTGCTCATACGTAACGATGTTTGCCGCACACAAGACGATGTTAGAAAACATTTTCTATGTTTGTTTGTGTCAATATAATCACTTGTTGAGATCCTCTACCGCGACTCTGAGTTAATTTCAGCAAACATTTATATCATATTCAATTACGTCGTCTTCTAGGCTAGATATAATAAAAGCAAAATTATTTTGTAAAAGGCTTAGTACACACATATACCACCCACATGATGAAAACTTCCGCCTCTCACCGTCTATAGAAAAATAGGAAATATGTTACTTATTTTTGTGTAGAAATAACTAAAAATAAAGATACTTTAGACGTATTGGGAAAAGTGACGTTTAGCAAAAGGAAATAAAGTTTAATCCTTACAAAGCTTACGCTCAGTATCTTGAGAAACAAGAAATGAATCCATTTATGAAAATGGGGTTTACATCGAGGGCCGCGTCCCTCGGGACGACCTTCCGGGACTTAATTTAATGTCGCAAATTGGGCGAATGGTTAAGACATATATAATGCACATGACTTGCGCTCCTCGTGGCTGTTCCTGCTGCGGGAATAAGGGATATATTATTGGATAATCCTGTCATCTTACGAGCCATGACCGGATTGAGTTGACTAGTGGGTTAACAGTCTTGTAAACTACAATGTCAATATGTTTTATTTAAGTTAATTCACGCGTAATATCGTTAAAATTTATTCTTTAACTTCGATTTTAAATTTTTATGAAACTTTAATTATTCATGTTATAAATACATTTACATTATCCTAGAGAAATTTATTCTAAGTCTCCCATTTTTTCTCGTTAGTTTTGAAATTTAAATTTTCCTGGAATATTAATGTTGCTTTTGAATAGAAAAATATTGCTATAAAACTCCACAAATGTCATTGTAATAAAAGCTTACTTAACTCCTTTCTAATTTTCTATTTTTACATTAAATTCATCCCCTACTTAAGAAAATGCAGATGTGTTTAAATTCAAAAGAAGTAGAACACAATAATGAGGTGGCCATGTTTTGTTTATCTAACATAAAATCCAAGTTAAACATTGACTGATCCCACTCTAGGGCTGTATTTTTATTGCGTAGGGGCCAGGTAACGCGAAAATATTGCGTCGTGCTCCGGCCGGGGCCCGCGGGATGCCCGCTACCTCAACAATTCGCCTGAGATTTACCCGCTCACTCTACCGACCTCTTGTTCTAATGTTCTTCTTTGACCGATAATATTATAAGCTAAGATTTTTGTTTATAAAAATACTTATTTATTAGGCACTTATTTGTATTCGATCGTATTATAAAGTTGTCTAGATAATGAATTCACTTGAATTTAAACTAGTTAAGTTTTCATTTTAAATTAATATTTTCCATCTGCAGTTTTCAAACTTACACAGACAACAATAAAATTATCCATATCAAACATTTGCTACGTATTATTTTATATAAATGAATGCATTCAAAGGTGCTCGGGATGATGCAGGTAGGGTAGACAGGACGGGCTCCGGGGCAAGGGGTCGCACGCAACTGCCACTTTATTCGATTGCCTGTAATGACATACGTGATTGCTCCGCCGCCTAAGCCGCGGGCTTGTGTCACTGCAATACACCCGGAACACACGTCCTCGCTCCGCACAAATATTACATCAGATGACATTTTCCGATGCCATACAAAATAATATTTACTTGTTATCCTTATTAGCTAGAATTGTGAAGCTGCCCTGGAATTATTTTTTTGGTTTAATGTCTAATTTACATTATTCCAGTACAGTAAGACAGTAGCACCGGCCTCGCATGCACTGTACGGGCTCACAGTTAGTGTTTACATTCTAACTTGTACACCAGTTCCGATTTTGAACGCTATTGTCTTACTGTACTGACATTATGTAAACCAAGTATTAATAAAAATAGATAAATTATACGTATGTTCAGTATTTTGTAGGTGCTTTGTGCTGTGTTATTGGATTAGTACAATATTCAGTGAGTATCTCGTATCAACCTTATTTAATAAAGTTTTACATAGTTTTATATTTCTTGATGTTGTACGTCGTTTATAAAACTTTCCTTATTTGTAGCATTAAAGAGCGCGACGGCAAAGCGAGGACAAATCTCCGGCGATTTGGAGACGAACCCTTCCGCGTCGGCTCTGTCCCGACCCGCGGAATATGTCCGTATTACCGGACCTTCATAATAAAAACACGAAGCGGCAGGGTACGACATTTCGACCTACACGAGTATAACAAATATCGTATAATACATTAACAAATAAAAAATTGTGATACTACAAACTAACAAAAATCATGATATATTATAAAGGCATACAAGTAAGATATTATAAAATCAATCACTTATAATTGACGTAGTTTAATCACATAAATCTAAATAAAAACAAATTAATCTATTAAAATAATAAGTTATCGCAGTTAACCGCGAAATTAGATAGCAGCGCGGGGTGTAATTTTCTTGTCCCATTGAGCTGACCGTGTAATTAAGTGAGAGGCATAAATTCACTTATCTGGATTAACGTCGGGATATTTCAAGTAAATTGCTAAGTGCCACTCTCCCATCCCATCCAACGCTGTGCACTTACACTGTTCTACATCACAAGATGTTTGAAGCATATTTTTAAATACGGCCAAGGAGATCATTTTAATTATTTAGAGCAGCGATCGTGGAGGGACTTGTAAAGATCGGTGAAGTCCCGTAACTCTCCTACCTCCATGGACACAGGTAGTAACAAAATAAAATAAAAGTAATATAATTTTCTATTGTAGATTAAAATAAAATGGGCAAAAAGAGTAGCAGCAGTCTGTTTATTGTAATAATTTTATAATTAACTTATCAACAAATTAAACGCTGTTTAAAATGTATACTATCTTATAATCAATTTCCCTATCAAGTATGTAAATCCAGTTAACTTCGTATTAGCGCTTGACAACACCCGATATCTAAACAAGAAAGTAAAATATTGCGATTCGCAACATAAATCTCTGTGAGACGGCAGGAAACAAAATTAAATAGTCGTATAGCCAATTATTCCGCGTGTCAGTTTGTATTACTTTGTCCATTAGTTGTATAAAATTCTCCGTTAGCTAGGATTTAATCATTTCGTATTGAAACTAGATCCGCTGCGGCAACAATATAAATCAATCAATGCCCGCTGTATTTTGTGTTGGTGCGTGCCGAGAGCCGCGGCCTGAACTCGCTCGCGAAGAGAAAGGTCTCAAATAAGGCGCGGTTAAGAAAATTATATTATTACCATTTTCTAACTACATATACTGTAGAAAAAACGAAACATATTCTGAAAAGGTTATTAGGATACGTTTTTTGTTTATTTATTTATTAAGTTGACCCTCTTTGTATTCGGGCTAACATAGCTACTTGGCTTCTGTCTGACAATCTGCGTACTCCAAACTCCACAGTAAGAGAAATGATTTATGTAACAAGAGAGAGTGGCGTTATCTGGTGTGATGTATTGGTTAACTTCAATCCAAACATTTCACATAATATCTCGGTCTTATCTTACACAATCTTAGCGAAGTCACTCACTTTATATCATTATTTGGTCTATTATTAAACTTCTTTAAAAAATATTCATTGTTCATCTCAGTTCAATATGAAAAAATCAAAAAGACTTTGAACGGACAGACAGGATCTTTTCTGTATTCAAATTAACATCCATGTAATGATCGATGGAGTCAGAAGAATATCCTCAGTAAACCCAGTATGTGGCCTGACTGGTTCATATTTATTTTGTGCACTTTTTTAGTCTAAGTATCCAATTTATTATTTTTCCTTTTATATTTGTCACGTAAGGGTCATTAGTGTTAAATGATTCGCAATGAAGCGTGCAGGAGAGGGTATACATGACTGTATTTAGTAATTAAGCTGTTACAATTGTCGTTGTGTCGTTATTTTTACAATCGGCACGCGTGCGACGCGACGCGACGCGGCACAGCGGCGGCACACCATGAATAAGACATGAGGCAATTACGGGCCCCGATAACTTCAGCTACGTTTAAGCAAACAGATATCACAGAACGGAGCAGAGAGGCGAGGGGCAAGGGGTGAGGGGCGGTGGGGAGGAGGCTGCGGAAATATCACGTTTGTTTTGTTTAATTAAGGCGCCATTTAATGAGAGAACATGCAAATGAACCCGAAACGTTACTCTTTGCTTATTCATTCATGTTTGCATTTATTACGTTACGTTCCAAATGTTACTCTAAAATAAATTACTACTTACATTTCCTTTTAAAATTCAAAGTAATTTGTAAGTAATTACTTTCTTGCCTTTAAACTGCAACCATTAGTTGGTAAATATTGTTTTAGTGTAGTGCGTGGAGTGCAAATCTCTGCATTAGTTAGCAGGTCATTTCTAACAATTTGACGGTCACATTACGAGACGTCACGTGACGTCACGTGCGTCACACAAGTGTCGCCGCATGAATAACGTATGAGTCAATCATGCCGACCCCCTGAGGGCACTGAGACTTCGGACACGTTCAGGCACGGCGGAGATAAAGGGGAGCCCTAAAATCTTAGTAGTTAAACTGTCCTTTGCGATCACAGATGAGTATATTTTTAACTGAATACTTAATAAGCAGTTGTAAGAGCAGAGATTACTTCCGGGGATTCTATATTTACGTTGAGTAATGTGTCTTTTAAAAGCTTTAGAAATGAAACAACATTATTAATAAATGATCAATCAAGTGAAGGGTTGCGTAGTTTGTCAACAAATCTGGAAGTCAGAGATGTATGTTGTTAAAATGTTGATGAAAACTTACGAGAAGAATTTGATTAATGAAATATTTGCAGAGACAACAAGATACGTAAACTAGAACTTTAAAAATTGTGACAACATTTATGCAATATATTTCAGTATTTACATTGTTCAATAATAAAACGCAATAAACACTTTCACAGTCTTCAAGTTCACATTTATTTTACGCTGTTATTTCTCTGTCACACCACGCTTATTTTTTAACGAGATATAAGTTCCTAAAATATCTAAACGTTTAGTTACCATGTAATTCCATACCTTTATTAGGCTTTATATAACTTAGTGTTTTCCTTAAATGATATGTTACAAAAACTTGACGGAGAATGTCTAAGCTCTTGTGGACAAATACAAGTTCTCACGATGCGTCAGCTAAAAACTGAGTAACTGAGAACGATTCATTTCAACTGCCATAGAGCAACAAAAAGAGGATAAGTAACCGGTTCCAAAGGTGTGCAAACAATATAAGATAATATACATGTCACCGTCAAACTATTGATATCATCAGCCTGTAATATAACTAGCCAAACAAGAACTGACAAAAAATGTCAACTGAAAGAGTTATTTATAATTTAATGTGTCGCCTCAACAGGACATAAAACTTCGAAGTAATACTTTCTTGCATTCTTACGTCAAATTTTCTTTAATTGGATACGTCAATTTCAGTAAACAATTCACCGTGGTATTATAATAACAGTATGTTTGTAAGCTATCAGTGTTAACAATTTTGCGGTGACGTACAAAAGTTGAAAATGTGAGGCGATACATTTGTAAGCGCGAACAATGCGAGCGCGGTATACTTTTTGCACTGCATTACAATTGAGCTCGCCGGAGTCCTGCGGGGACATTTATCAGTCTGGACGCTTTGTGAGCACGTGAGCGTCGCGGGAAGTCGACCTCAGTCAGCCAGCACTGTGCCTGCGCCTACACAATCCTCATACTTTACCACTGTTTCACTTTCGATGTCTTTTTAACTCGATGCGAATAGACATTTATAGCTGAAGTGATGCTGCATAGTTTATTTTCACGCATCAAAATATCTTAGTCTTAATATTGAATCTAACCGAAGTAATTTAAAGTTGAAAGAAATTTATGTATAATATTATAAGTTGTGTTATTTGATGTTCATCGCAAACCTTGAGACATGCTTTTCAAATTTAAAAGCTTCGTCTCTATCTGTTTTTACGTGACGTATATAACATATTGTTGGACTACAACTAGACAACGTATAAACTTCGTACTTGACGTAAGTGAAATAGTCTGGAGTATTATTAAGCGCAGACAGATCTAATGTAGTCCTGTACGATAATTGAATGTTCATTGATGTTCTCCTTCACCTCGCTCAGTTCGCTAGTCGGCAATCTGACTGCGGGAGTGCAGCCGCTCTGCAAATGTAGCCGGTTTTAATTTATTTGACTTTAGACGTTTCATTAGGGCTGTGTAGTAAGTAACTCTGACCGACATAGACCTTAAATACATTATCAATATAGTCATTTTCTAAAAATCTTATAAAATTTCGATATAAATGGTTATATTAAGTGTATATCATTGTCAATTGACATATCGTTTCTATAATCAAAGACGAGAAATCACCGATGGCTGCATGAAAGGGGATAGATTTGAATTTTAATAAGTTTGACTGCGATGTGTTCCGTACATTACGCATTCCAGCGGGCAGAGGGCGCTTCGAGGCGCCGCGTCGGCGTAACATCAAAAGCGTATATTCAACACGTGCTGTGACTTCGTGTGTACCAAATTGTCTATTTTAATGTTTCTTTTCATCTCGGAAAGCAGCCGAAAGTATTCGTGTATTACCATAATAATATGAAGCCTTATAATATGTTCTCCTCATGTGTATATGAAAATATTATTAACTTATAAATATGTCTTATGAATATCAATTTTTCGTGTATAAGTTTCAAAATTTAGTTTTATTTATTACAAATATTTCATAGAAAATTTAAAAACAGTAGAAATGCTATAAAAATT
>NW_013530779.1:120706-129519 GCF_000836235.2 Papilio xuthus | reverse complement strand
GAAATTAAGTTAGCAGTTTCCGGTACGATGTGGACGTTAGCGGAAGGTTGAGGAACATAAATCTAGTGCGCGCGGTCGCCGCGGCGTTTGTCGTCGCTTTGCCCGAAACCTCGGCTATTTCTATGCTTTAAATTCGATTTTCATTTTATGCAAAGACGATCCAATTTAGTAGGGGCGGGGCAGCGAGGACGCCAGAGAGACTTTCAATCGGGATAATGCCATAGAAGAATGATCCAAATTGAATTCGTTTCGGGAACCCCTCCTCCTCCGCCCCGCGCTCCGCACCCCGCGGTACCCAAGCGGCGAATACCTCCCGACTTAAAGGGCTGCGATTCAGCGAAAATTGTCGTGCTCGGTTACGTCCCAAGGATTTTTATTAAATTTTCCGCAATATCTCGCTAGATCGACGTCGCGGAGAGAGGACAATGGTAGGGGCATGGCCGTCGCCCCGCGCGGACCGTCTTTGTGTAGCAATCGAAGATATTCAACAAACGGTTTTATCTTCGGAATCTACAACAGCGCAATATCGCGTCTTTATTTGGTACCAGTGCGAGTTTATTTTTGTCGATCAACTGGTCAACGACTCGCTATAAAATTTTATTTCAGCATTTCTGTAAAGTCGGACGCTTGGATTCCCTTATTCATACGTTTTGTTTTATCGTCGAGTCGTCTCTGAATACTACTTACTTTCGCAAATTACTTTTTTAAGCATTGCAATAGTATGGAAAATGTTTTGATATCATGGGATTCTACTTGTTATGAAAACGTTCAATAATTAAACTGTCAACTTTATTATCTAACTTGTTTTTAAATTGTATTAATGTAGGAGAGCGTGGGTAAGACTGAAAGTTGGACAAGTACTGAAGGTGCGCACCCCTACTTGTCCGAGTTATTAAACACATAATCCCATTATGTATAATTGGGGCGCGCTCGATGGGGCCGGAATTATCTACTGTAAGCCGCTTACTGTCAATTTTGTGCCCATGTAGACTGCGGACTGCGAACTGTGGACACCGTGATACCAATCCTGATGCTTGGACAATTAATACTTTCTTTACGCTTCTAATAGATTTTCACGTTCAAGTCTTCGTACTTTGGCTTCTGAGTTCAGTTAAATAAGCAGTCAAGAAACCATTTCATATTAGTATATCATCTCAACAATTTTGGCGCGAACTCTAAACTCACGATACAATACATAGTACAAGTTCCTTCATTAGAACGAAGTATCCAACCTTCGTTAGAAGTTTAACAAGTTTTTTTTATTGATTTTACGTAAACTTTTAGGCAGCATCTAAAGAATAAGAAAAGTTTGTAAAAACAACTTGAATTGTTCTTCTTTCTTATATTTGTTCAATGTTCACCTTTTTCTCCTGCCCCATGGAATTTATGAGCAGCTTGATTCGTCTGACCGCTTCAGTCACTCTTGCTGACCGCTCACCCCTGACCGCTCCGGGAATGCATTAAGTCAGAAATTTGATCTGCGCTCATCCGTCTTACATATTGACTCAGTATTTGGCCAACGAACACGATTTCCTACAATTTTGTTGATCAATCTCCAACTTTATTCTAATGGAATTTAATGGAAGTAACACGATAACATGTAAACAAACTATAGAATCTGGGTTTAAAACCATTGATATACATGTTTATTTTCCCTCATTTAAGGCTGAGCTAGATTAAAGTTTTAATAAGCTTAAATTACGTTTTCACCAGTGATGATATGCATTATAAAAATATTCATTGATTCAAAACAATGAAGACTGTACCAAAGTTAGAGTAAAATAACAAAAAGATGGACCGACGAAGAACAAAAGTGAAAAGTCGAAGTAGAAATTCGTCTAATTTTGTCCCTCCGCCAGGAGCCACGATGTTAGTCTTTCGAATGTAAAAGTTCTTTGCGGCGTCGATATTGACTCATGTCCATTGGAAGGTGACTCAAAGACGTCTGCAGGAAATTGGATCGCTTCTTTTTATGCTACAGATTCCAAGGAAACGGAAAAGTGCGTCCAGCGCGCCCGCCCATTTTGTGGTGAAAGTCGACTGAACGCGGAAATGAGATATTCTGCCGGACTTAGTTTCCATTTCATGACGCTGCCTCACTAAGATAAAAATGATTATTGTTAAAACATTATTATAGTGCCTTGAAAATAATAATATTGATCTATTTTTCATTTCCTTTAGCTAAATGTGTTATACTTATATACCTGTATATTTCACCATCTTATTTTCATAGATGTTTCGTATTTAATATGTAATTCAAAATAATTTAAATTTTTATCATGGATTTTGTTTTTCACAGGTAAGTTCTGGCTGAAGTTATTGTCTGAAAATTCCGTGCTAAGGTAAGTTATATTTCTTTTAAATGTTTTTAACAAAGTTGAATTCTTTTAGATCAATACAATTTGACACACCAACTCTTTTATTATTATACAACTTTTAGTTACTATGAAATTCGCATTCGCAAATAAATAAGCTGTAGATATATGTCACATTTGACAAACGTCCTGTCCCTATTAAGACTGTATTAAAAGTGAATTTAGTGGTCCATTCTGGGTGTATATACATACGTGAAGAGATCACAATCTCGGCCCCAGCAGTGGACGTAAATCATGCCAAGTATCGGTACAGTCGCAAGGACCTATTGTAGTCTACGAGCGTTCGATTGCGGATGGGACATAAAGTTTGATTTATTACTTGTGATCGCGAATGTACTCAAATATTGGAATAATTACAAGTATATTGCAGCAGACATATTCCTTTGGAACAATAAATAAATTTATTTCTCAGTATCGTTTATCATTTCTTCGTCTTGATATCGAAGAACAAAAAACCGGTCATAAATTGCTAAAAACGACGGCTAGACGCCTTTGAAGTTAAATCGAATGTATTTTATTTATTTAAATTCTTCACAAAGCGCCTCCTGTTTCAGATAATTTTATCCTCACTTTTATATTTTTATCTCGCATCATTTATTTCTTGACGAATGAGAGACTGGAAAAAATTGTGCGGAATTCGGAAGTCGGTTTACGTGCAATTTCATCCGCGTATTTGGCGCTCCGTGCTCGACGCGCTGCGCTAGGGGTGCGTGCTCGGGGGTGCGTCTTGATCGCTTATCTTCACCTTAACACGTGGGGCAGGGTTGCCACTCACCGGTTACAAAACGGTTTATTCTTAACTGTTTTAAATTGTTATGTTTGTAGACCACCTAAGTTAACTTCGTTAAGAACCTAGTTTTGAAGAAATGTTTTGAAACATTAACATGAGTGAAGCATTTATATAAGTAATGTTTTAAAATATATATGTAGAGACAAGCAACTTGTTAGTCAAAGATCAGGTAAATAAGACCAAAAACGTAACACTATTTATGTACGTAATGCATCAACTTAGATGTAATCATATTATAATATAGGTGATAACTACAGTGTGCACTTCAATACAGTTTCCACAAAGCAGCAGCTTGTGAAGGTTCAATAAGAAAGCTTCACAGTGCGAGGCAGATAAATCATGAAGCCAACGCAGAATGCTCAGAACACGCAATACAATTGTATACATTCCATTCAAGAGAAGGTACTCACATGATTAAAGCACTCGCAAGCAAAATAGGTTTAAGCATAATGAGGGAAATTTCCAGACTCAAATTTCTCAATTCTTCTGTTCCCTTTATACAGTAAATCTTTGCGATTATGGTCAATTGTTATTAATTGGTAAATTACTTGCATCGAAATACATTTTTGATTTGAATAAAAATTACAGATTTATATATTTTTAAAATGTATTAGAATGAGGCAAAGATCATATTGCCAGGACGATGTAGTGATGATCAATCAATACAAGCCGCATTGTGTGTTAAGAATTTCCTTGTCGTTAACATATAAAAGCGAGATCCGAAATGCACACGTACGAGATAGATAGGATACCATTAGCGGCGACACGTCATACTTAAGCAAAATATACGATGTTTATGTATAAGCCATGTAGGAGCCGCGGCCGCAACAAACGCTGCTGTTTATTTGAAGTCAGTGGGGCCGGATCACGTTTCATATGACTTAACTTTGACCCCGATACGTGCCCCGCGTGCTCGCGCCGCGCCGCGCCGCCGCATCGCCGCATCGCCGCGTCGCCGCGTCGCAAGCGCCCTCTCGCCTCGCGTCGCCTTTCTACATCTTCTTTGAATGTGTTTCAACGATATTAAAAATACTGTATACTTGATTCTAATACAACTCATGAAAGGACTTATAATATCGTTATATTATGATTTAAATACATATTACTTTATGACTCAATGGCATTAAATGCTACGTGTGTTCACAGATTCCTACCACAATATTCGGGACTTTAATTTTTGAATTGAACCGTTATCGACCCTATCAAGACAGCGCGAGACTAAGGAAGCTTTTAGTACCCCTTGTGCAAGTCCTCTGATGGAACTTCCAACTGAGTGGTCTCCGTGCTAAGCCCCTCTACAAACTTAATACGATTATCAACGCATATCAAGGAGTTAGCTCAGATACGCTTCGATAACTTTGCTTTTGGAAGGTTCTTAATTTATCCATTTGTCTTGATAGAATTCCACATATTTAATTTGTTTATCAAAGTTTATAGGAATGACGGCATAGACATTTTCTATTCACAAGAATTAAACGAATATCCTTTATCTTTGGTCTTAACTCTAGTACAGAGACAAAACATACTCTGTATTGATAAAATAATTCAAATCGATAAGAAGTACAAGTTCGGGACGATGTCCTGCATACAAGTCTACAGTTGTTGGTGAGTCGTGTGGGCCGTGCTGCATCGCGCCGCGACATCCACTACATATGTACGTTACATACATACATCCATATTTTATACAACAATTTACCACAGATAATTTTCGCTTTTTAATAGTTGTATCGAAATGAATTCGCTAACTTTTGCACGGAACTAAATCGATTTGTAAAATGCATACGAAAATAGTTATGTATGTCGCTTTCAAACAACAGAGATTAAAATCAGTAGCATCGCTAAAGTTATCACAATTTAATCTCTCTATAGAAGTGAGGACAATGCCCGTTGCGGCTTAGTGTATGCTTTATAGTACAGACGCCTGATAATCTTACCCATATCAACTTACAACTTGCCTTTCATATGTTAATTGTTTTGAACACATTTCCCAAACTATACACTGCCTAAGAGAATGACAGAAAATTGCTTAATTTTAAATCAATATTTTGATTACAAAATAACATTAAAAAGCTTTTCTTACACTCTCAGTATGATTAAATCTTTTCAATGAATTTTTTCTTCATTAGAACAGCGTTGTTAGGGAAAATATTTGATTCAAAATATGTGAAATATTGAAACGTCAAATTAGAATGGCGAAAGCAATAAAAATAATCATGTTTTATGTTTGCTTTGTATCTGTTTCAGTATGTTTGTGTGGTTAATATAATAGATTGAAAGTAATTAAGTCAATTTTGGTAGAGCCAGCAACAATGATATTTGTTGGTTGCACGAAAGAAATACCACGACCACACTAAAGACAGGCGTGAAGTGGAAGCAATTCCGCGTTTCGCCTGATGATCGTGCGTATCGTAGGACTACGGTTAGTTATTTTTCCCCTACCTTACTTTTCTTATTGAGAATGGATGAGATAGGCAGATGGATTTGACGGACGTGAGGACTCACACAAAGAAGAAATATCATCTTTCTGTTCCCCACTCCCTCTGTCGATGAAATGTAGATTAAACTATGGACGTCGGTCACTTCGCTATTTAAGTACCAATTTAAGTGGCTCCTTTCTCTTTTGCAATAATCTATGATTCATTATACCACTTGTATTGTAACTTTGTCTTAAGTAAATTATCGAACTTGTGTTCTCAAGCTGTGTAAGTAAATCGTGAACAATAAACAAACGTTTGTGGGAACTAAGTGAAGGGGCCGGCCCTAAGACTTACGCCCTAAGGGTCACCTATACATACAGACTTAACTTAGACCACGTTACTTACTGACGTGACCTATGACGTTGCCTTTCATCTGCAAACATATATTTCATCATACCATTTAATACAAACATTGCATTTGTTTGTTAATATTATTCTATTGTAAATGTTACCCGAGTTGAATATTTTATGTCGTGGTCGTGTGGGAAATTACGGTTAAAAATTCGTAAACATGAAATGTACCTATACAAAGTCGTATGAAATGTTATATGTTGAATATTTTCCACACAACTGCACTGCACACAACATAAAAACATATATATGGAAATATATAAGTAGATACACGAGGAATAAGAATATTTTTAGCAGTTTGTGACGCGAGTTCCGCACAGAACTCAGCGCGTGCGACCAACCGATAAATGGAAGAAGTATTGTGTCTCGTATCTTTGTTGTTCCTAATTTTAAAATGATATAACGATACTTGTTACGTTTTTTAAGATTTCTCATAAAATAAAAAAATATAGATTTTAATAGTTCAATGACGACATTGTTAGTTATTGACATGTTGAATATTTCCCAATACAATTTAAACAATCCTATTTAAAGAACAAACCAATATGATTGAAGTGACAATGGCTGCACTTCATTAGAATTGAATAAGTTGGTGTTATTGGCAGGCTGGCTGCCGAGTGACGTCACAATACGCACCACAGGATATAAAAGTGCGACCATTTCTATTGCAATTGATTACTGTCTCTGAAAAATATTCCTTCTTACCCATACGTGAAAGTACACTTTCCGAATATTCTACTCTGATTATCTTCTATTTTCACAACTTAGAAATATACAAGTAAGGGTCACAAACACATCATTTATGATATGAAATAAATTTAGTGGCAATTTAAGGATTTCTTAGCTATCTCCACTACACACATAATATCTTGTAATATCTTGTGTTCAGTTTAAATGGAGCTAAATGTAAAAGAACAATTCGAAGTAAAAATTAAGATGTATACTTAGATTGTAGCAGAGGCTTGGGTCGTTGGGATAAGCGCGTATAAAAGTAGAAATAACACTAAATCCTCGGGATACTGTTATTACAAGGCAAATGTTCGGTCGCCGCTGCCGGCTGCCGGCACACTCCGGCAGGGGCATTACCACGCGCTACATTTTTACACCTCTTTGTGCGACGCTCCGGGAAATTCACCGTTTATATACCAGACGTCGTAACCATTGAGGTGAAATAACACCTAACCTACCACTATCGTATCCACATAGAAACGTGACCGAATTTTTACTTATCTCTTTAAAATCAAGTGGATGTTTGGAAACATAATACAAGTATTTATCTTTCAAAAATACAAAAGCAAAATATTATCTTTGGTAAACTCTTATTAAAATAACCGTAATGCGTTCGTTAAAAATAAAGCGATCCTGTCACAAGCCTTTATCGAGTTAAAATTTAATCGTATTTTTATCGTCAATCTTAATATAACGCAGCGTTTGATTAATCTCCGCGGCCGTTTGTTTGGAGTCCTCCATCACTCCTGATAACGTTAATGTGCTTAAAAAGCTCCTAAAAGATTACTATTAAAGTGAATTGGCCGTGACGCGGCGTAACATCGCTCGCTCCTGTAGCACCGTCAAAGGGAAACAGGTCCATAGGGCGTTGTTCATTGGAACAACAAAAGCTATCGCTTACAGCTTTTCTCGTCTTTCACAGAAGGGATTGTTTTATACTTATTTACATTTAACATTACATTTAGGTTCATAAAAACAGTTACTTTTTAAACTTTCGATTATTTCATTTTTAGTAAAGAGATATTGTGCTATAAATACGCTACAAGAATCGCGGAGGCAGGAGGAGTGAGTGGAGTTCATGAAGATGTTGCACGTACAGTTTGTAAGCATTAATATTGAAAATAACGCTTTTTTATTTTCACTAAAAATAATGACAAATTATAATGAAATAATAATTTAAGCACTAACTAACTTTAGATAATTAAACGTTATTGTCGACATGACTTCAGCTTAACAGCATGACTAATCAAAAACTTGTGGCGTAAAACGATTGTTTGTCACAAAGTGTGTGGGTTCCCACAAACTGTTCGTATTTACATGTATCGAGTGTAACCCTTTCCAAGTTCTTGAATGCCTTTGAATTGCTGCGTCATCTTGTCAGCGCATAACTCTTGTACACCTACCACCATCTAGATATACGTTAACGAGATTGTTTAAGTTACTTCGGGTTGTTGTTACAAAAGTTGTTATTACAATGACATGTAAAAACTTTGTTGTAGATATATTTTTCACTATGTTAATCAATATGATAGCAAGCAATTTATTTATGCGTACCGCGAAAGTTCTTACTTCTGAGACAGCCGCGCCCCGCGTTGATCGGTGTGCTCGGGTACTCCTGTATACTTGTTGTTGAGCTTGTTGCTGTTACTCGTATATATTATTCTGGTAAATAATACAATTTAATATTATTCTTTTTCAATACCGAAATTAAATTAATAAACATTTAATATTATTATAATAACATGAAGACCTCTCAATCTTAATTTAGATGAGGCCAAACCCTTGCCTTCCCCTTTAATCCAGTTAATTAATTCAGTAAAATAAAACAACTTAACCTTAGGCTATAAGCCTGATTTTTATAATTTATAATGAGGTTATCCTTGTAAAGATCAAGTGTACTTAACATTTTGGTGTTTTTGTTAATTCTCTGCCGTACTTTTACTGACTTGATGGAGCTGTCCAGCCAATTTATTTAACGTTTCGAACTGTATAGTTTGGAACTTGGTTCCACGAACTCTAGTAAACTGACCATCCATTGAGTAACAAAGCAAGTTACCTGCTAATATCTTCTTTTGTCCCAGGCGTTCAATA
>NW_013530779.1:117554-120480 GCF_000836235.2 Papilio xuthus | reverse complement strand
GTGTTCGACCGGGTGGGTACTAAAGCTTATTGAATCGAAAAAGAAAGTTGTATGAAACGAACCAAAGTCTTGCGTGATAACCCCCTTTTTTATTGACTCTAGTATGATACAAGTTTGTTTAATTACCAGTTTAATTTATTTTGCATTTTTAAAATATTGAAAATAAAAACATTGTCGATTGTGTAATAGAAACAGGACGATAATAAAGCATCAGTATGGATATCGATACAGCCCGAGTACAGTTGGTAAGCGGCGGTGGCGGCGGCGGCGGGCGGCGGCGGCGGGCGGTCGCAGATCACAAGGCAATTACTTGCACGTTACCCTGCCCTCGACCGCGATCAGTCGCAATTGCGATGCCAACGCACCCCGCACACAGACTAATGCACGACAGAGACGTTAAATCATTTATACCGAGTATAATGGTGCTCAGTCTGACCTCGAAGTTCGGGTTCTTAGGAAAATACTTAGTAGAACATAGAAGAATAAAGGTAGAATTTTAAAGTTTTCCTATCACACGAAGCTGTGCCTGTGTGAATAAAGTTGGGTTCATACATAATTCAGAAACGTTTCTAGAGTTAGTACTTTTTGAGAAGAATGGCTTGTCCTTACTTAATTAAACAAACAGATCTTTTCATCTTGTATTATAAAACTCTGTGTTGTATACTTATTTATTTATTTATTGAAGAAGAAAACCAACAGCGTATTATACGCTACCAATGGTCTGTCGTCTGTGTATCTTAGCTACTCTGTGGCGTTAGCAATCGGCGCACGGTGTATTTACACGGGCGGCTGTTGTTTTTGTTCGTTAACGAATTTCGATCTCGTTTGTCGTATCGTATCCCGCTGAGCCGCGATGTTCGCAGATAAATGATGTAGTAACGCCCGGCGCCGCACCGGCACAAACAAAGCCTTTGTGATGCTGCGCTCTGAGGGTTACGCTAATAAACTGCTGCTTTTTATTCAGTGTTTAAACGCAACATTTCATTTATATAGCGATACCTCAGTATAATTGAATTACAATACCAAGAGCTGAAATGCGGCAATTAACATATGTGTTGGATGCGATGTCCAAGGTGTACCACATGTAAAAAAGGTTTGGAAGCGGTAGAACTTTTACAATAGCAAGCCACCAAAGTAACTGGTGAGATAACAATAAACAAAGGCGCGGGCCGAGTGCGAGTGAGGTGTGGTGCGAGTGCGCGCGGTGTCTCCGCCGCTGACTGATTGTTATTTATCCGCGGCATGTCCCGGCTCGGGCCGACGTGCTCCACTAATTAGAGTGCGCCGCGTGGGCGTGAGTTATGGACGTCTTTTGTGTTGGCCGATGGTGCTCTGCAATTTTTCTTTATTGCTTTAGTTATTATACCGTCGAGTTTCTCGATATGGCTCGAAATATTCTATTGTCAGCACCAAAAAAGGAATGAGTGATTTATGATTATGATCTCTGGATGAGAATGAGTCAACGCAAAAACAAAACTGTCAGCTTTCTCAAACATTGCGTGCTTCATTATATGTTATATGTATTAGCTTTAAAATAATTCAAATTTCACAGAATAAATTTAACAAATAAGCGATTTCTATTGTAAAGGAAATGTTTAGCGCGGTCGTGATTCATACGTGAGTGCGTATCATTAAATTTATCTGCACAAAACTCCCGCAACGCAACGGGACTCTCGCCGGCCATTTACCGCGTCCTATTATACTTATCATTAAATTATGAGTTGCAACGACAAATAGAACAATGGTAATAGCTAAATAACACAAAACTAGGGACAATAACAATAAAACAAATCACAAAGGCACCTCGTTTGCAGGAGGTGCGCGAGAAATGAGCGCTCCGCCGCCACCGCCGCACGAGGACTCCGCAAATTTGCACTGCACTCCACTCGCAACACTCACTATTTCACTCATACACTTTTACAACTATACATATGCTGCTTCTACAACACGTTTAAATTTAAAAGCGTACCTAACCCATGGCAATAAAATCTATTTTCAAACGTTCATTACTACGGGACTTGCATGTTTAACATAGTCTTTTGAAATCCACTTGTGCGAGTTTGCTCTCCTAACACGTCAAAGGATTATAAACTGTATGTCGGTTAAAATAATAGATGAAATAAGAGTATAATTGTGTGCGGTATCGCGCGTGAGCCTCGCTCTTAGGTAAACGAGATTTATGGAGAGCCCCGCATGCAAATGAAGTTGTTTAGGACATTTCTGTTGTTCTTTTCGAAATATTATCGGACGTTGAAATTGTTTCAGCATCTTAAGTAGCCCATAGTGATGATAGGCTAGAATTTCACTTGACTTTTATTGATTGTGTTTTATAGAAAAAGCCAAGGACATCAGTAAAGGCAATGTTAGGCGCGAGGATAAATAACTTTCTCGGTACGTCATCAATTGAGCAAAGTAATCCGCCTTAAGTCCGCAACCGATCAGACAGAGACAAACGAGCGGCGAGGGATTGCGATACTTTTAGTGCTGCGACAATTGCTGATATACGTATTTCATTTGCTAAGATCCCTCTTATCCGTTTAATATGGAGGAGGAATAAATATCGCGTGCACCTACCTCACTAGGACTACTGAGTTTATATAGAACGCTTGTAAATCTAGTAGCTCTCGGTTACAGCAACACAAGGACAAATTTGCATAAATTTTTGTTTAAAGTGTGTAGAGGGTGTGTTTGGATAGTTATAAAGTATGTCACGAGGCATACATAATTGGATTCATATAATATTATGTGCACATGAATCTTCATATTTTTAAGTTAAAAACCATTTGTTAGGATAAAAACGTTGACTATCAAGCCTGTAGGTGAACTATCAAAGCCGCTAATGTCAGACAACCTGTCACTGAATTATGCAAACCTAATGACAGGTGTGGGAGCTGTCGCGGGCGCGGTGTGGTGGAGGGAGGGGGGA
>NW_013530779.1:101191-117546 GCF_000836235.2 Papilio xuthus | reverse complement strand
GGGGGGGGGGGGGGGGGGGGGCGATGTTTGCCACTTCATGAATTATGCAGACAGCTCGTTGCGCTCCTGTAACCGCTCCTTAATGGTGAACATAAAAATATTTAACAATATTAACGGCAATATAACGCTTTATTACTTCATAAAGTTTCACAGATTCTTTTTTAAGCCGCAAGCGTTGAGCAGTGTTACATCTTTGTCTTTTCGTTGTATTCCACGCGCCATATTACATTGTATCGAGTAAAGGCAAATATAAACAAAAGGCAATGTAATGTTGTAGTGAGGAATGTCGAGGAATAATTCGGCACAAGAATGAGGGCGAACTTAATGAAGTGCGTGGTGGGGTGCGGGGGTGGAGGCCGCTGCGGGGGCGGGGGCGTGTGGTAACTTCGGCTCTTTTATGTCGCGGTCGCGGCCCCGGGCCCAGCCTCGCTCTGAGAACCACACTTTATATGAATGTTGGCAACTATGTGAATATTACTATCAGTTATTTAATTTAGAAGAAACAATAGAAAAGTTAAATTTAATTACTAATTAAACAGCTATTGCCAACACATGAGCGTAGTTTAAACATGTATATTAAATACTTAAATGAGCAGCTAAATGCGTTTCCTAGAATTAAAAAATAATTTCTCAGTACAGTTCTAATAATGACATGTTCAAATAAACGCTCGAACGCATCCCGTGTTCTCGGAATCAATCGGAACGTGTCGATTTCTGGTGCGGTGTAGTTATTTTTGTAAAATCCTATTCACTGATAGAAATGACTACATTTCTTTTTGTTCTTCTATAAATCATCTAACAAATTTATTTTCTCTACAAGTATAATAGAAAATCATACTATCTTGAGACCGTGTATAAACCTTGCTAAGTATAATACGTGTAAACTAAACTAAAAGGTAAGGTAACTTAGTGAATACATAATTAGTTATGTGTGTTCGGGCTGGAGGCTGCTGCTGTGCTGATTTGCCTCTTGGGGGCTGCGCCACGACGCGGAGGCTTTTATGTAGCCGCGTGGAGCGGATATCAGTTGCACCGCCGCCTCGCCGCCTCGCCTGGCACACCTCGGGTAACACCAGTAGCCTCTTGACATTAAGCCTGTAAAGCTCGTCAAGTAACAAGCCTTTGTAAGAATTAACTACTTTTCTAACAAAACGTAGATTCCGATGCAGCGTAGAAATAAAACAAATATGCGTTTAATATATGGAGCGATACGAAATTACATTTGTTGTCGGGATTAAGTAGCAAGTTCGCCTAAAATATACAGTTGTTGTTTCGTGTTTGAAACTTAAAGTTGTGCGTAAACTGTGAGGTCGGCTTTCTCTGTCTGCGGAAACTGGCCGGATATGTAGCATTACTTCGCTCTGCCCATTTACAATGAATTTAGGATCGCGGAGTCTGCGCACGCATATGTTTCCTCGGCTTATATGTATCTCATCACAATCATACATAATACATAAGACATAATCTTTTTAATCTGAACTTTCTAATCTATATTTTGATTTTTTTACTTATCTTTTTAATGTGTTTATATTTAAATGAATTAAACTAATCGATTCCGAATCGTTAATTAAATCTTCTGACACGTCTAACTCCATCTACTGGATTAAGTCATCAATTAATTAAGTTTGACTTTCAAATGTTGATGTTCAAATACTGCTGCGATAATAATCTACAATTAATGCGCACCCTCTTTACTCTAATAATGAGCGTGTTTATCAATCTAGTATTTATAATAATATAACTTGGTTTACAGCCTGATACCTTCCTCATAATTAACATTACATTACTCCTTTTGATGATTTACCGCGGCACACTTCTGCACGCTCTCTATCGTAAGCTGGTGAGTGGTAAGGGTAAGTTTGACATATCCCAGTCGCTTCAAAGTTTAATTTTAGAAAAAGAGATTGCTAACCATTAGCCACCCCTTGTAACAAGCCCCGAGGGATGAATTTGTACACATGATTTGAAAAATTACATTAATACTTCAAACGTTTTAAAAATAATAAAACTAAGCAGTACTTATTGTAAGTTTTCAAAAAAAAATGAACGAATGAAGTTTTATTGTAAATGCCTTATTGTCGATTAACGAGTACGGTGTGGCGGCTGAGAGGGCGAGCAGCTCTGCGCGCGTCAGACTTCGGGAAATCGGCGGACAGGTAATTAGCCTACAAACTGCGATAACTGCCTTCGCGCGCCGGTTGATTGCATTCGAACACTCCACTGTAAGCTTTATTATACTTTAGAATCATATAAGGTACTGCATAAATAAAGCTTCTTGTTTGCAACTTGTTTTAGACTTATACAAGTATTACGATGTAACACTGACACATCGTTTATTTTCAAATAAGGTTCATTAATTCTTACTTTGTTTAAAATTTTATTTACAAAGCCAGTTATTTTTGAAGCACAACAATTCCCAAGGTAACACTTAAGAGAACAACAATGAATGTGGTAGGGCGGTGCTATTTGTCGTCAATGGACGATGAGGCGACGAGGCAGCTCATAAACTTGCATCATAAGCACCGCGCCCACTGGGAATGGGAACTGTGGAGCGCGATAGCCCCCAGCCGGCAGCAGGCAGTCGCCAGCCGCCAGCCATCGAGTTACTGCTCACGACCGCAACGATCGGCCCAATAACAATACAAATTCATTGCTGCACAATCGCATGTAAACGCTCACAGTGCACTCTCTACAATCAAATGTAAACGCTGCTTTGTATTTGCTCCAAACAACATACTCGTATAAACGTAACATCGATATGAATGTGTCACACGGAATAAACTGTACGGAAAGCGGATAAAAAGTTCAGTCAACTTTCATCGGCTTTTCTGTATATCAAATAAAATAACAAGAAAATGTCGAAGAAAACGATATCGTTGATACAATATATTTGGAAATAAACGAGTTTTCGAGAATGTCATCAATTCAAGAAAGTGATCCTCTAAGTGTACAGCTTGAGTAAGATAAATGCAAGAGGCAGGGATGTCAGCGCTCTCCTGCTCAACTCTGCTCGCTCACTGAGCATTACTTGGAAACCCGGATTTAAATAAGTAAAGCGATTGAAGTATATAACTTAATTTATTAAGATATTTTCCTTATGAAATACACCTAAAAATCAAGTTCGCTTCAATTTAGCTAAAAGAAAAATAAAGCTGATTTCTTAGTCATGCAATATGAAATAAAAGTAGTAATCAGATATTAAATAACTGATGGATGTTTTAGAAGTTGCTACAAATTGTAGAAGGGCTCGCCGATAACTGCTATAATTACGGTTAATGCTACACAAGTTGTTCGTAAACATGAAACAATATCCGCCACCAGTGGGAACGGACAATGCGTGTGTCCCTTCCCCCCCCCCCCCCCACCACTCCCTCCAGCCATGTCCTGTACACCCTCGGTGTTTGTGTTTGTTCCAATGATTCATACAAAACTATGCAGACCACTCACGTAACGAACTTAAAAAAAATTCAAGAACCACTTATGAAACTGGACCACCCAAAAAATTAACACCAAGCCACTTGACAAGTTCTTGTTTAGTGTATTTACTTATTGCTAATGTATGTTGTTTATTCTCTGTGGTTTTAGTAGCGCTAAGTTAATTAGGATTTAGAATTCTAGGAATCAATGATTACATCGGCTTCGAACTAATTCAATTGAATACACAATGAGACAATCGCACGCACTACATGCTATCAACTAACTCAACGATCAATGCCGTAGCTTGCTGCAGTGTTGTGTCTGAAAGTTAAAGGGGTGTAACACAAGAACAACAAAACTAACCGAATAATTAACAAAGTGATTTGAGCCGTAATAAGCTAGGCAGTGATGCGGCCTCCTCGCCGCGACCGCGTGCCGGCGCATTAGCGTAAAAGCCTTAACGCAGAGCGGGGGGCGGGAGCGGCAATGGGGCCTATCCGTTCTCTGGAGATACTATTCTCCATACCGTATCCTCTCAATGTATAAACGCCACTATGTTTGTTTTGCGCGCATCGTATGTGTGTCAAATGAAACATACAACATTCAGTGTTTCAGCAAACAAAGAATATTAACTGACTTTTCTATATAGCAGAGTTTACAAACATGATTTAGCTATGTATTCTTAAAGTATAACATTTTCTACCACTTTCATTTCACTTTCATTTTTACTATAGTTATGTTTGTCTTCTTCTTCACTTTAAGAATTAGTATAAATTCCTGGAAATAGTTTAAACTTATTACAGTGAGGGAAGAGTGTAGACAAACGGGTATGATGTTAACACGCACTTCCTTGATTCTCGGAAAATTCCCGGAACGCGGGTCTCGCCTCCACACTTGTAATGGATTCCCGCCATTAACAAGAAATTGCCGACAGCGCGCTATCAAGTCACTACATCTATTCCACTGTCTTATTTTGTTAACTTTGAGTTTATCAAAAATCTTGCTTAAATTAAATACAAACGCTCTGAAATCTTACGACCCAATATGTATTATTTTGTATGATAAGTATTAAGTTGTATTATATAAGAGTATATCTCTCAAGACACGGAGCGTTTAATCCATCACAAAGTTGCAACACGTTCCCGCCTTTAATTCAATCAGCATCTTTGCTACTCACAACGTTGAATGTCAGATGTTCGCAACAAAACGTTCATTCTATGTTACATTGCTTTACAATAACACTGGAATATTTGAGGTAGTTTGACCTTAAATCTATTTTCAGATTTAAGTTAAGATCAACAATTTTAAAATATCAAAAGATAATTTATGATAAATCAAACAACATTGACAGTATTCTAACCCTTGTCAATTTCCTTGAGGGGAACAAAATACGAAATGTAACATCAACCAAGAACCCTTTCTCAGTTTATAACACAAATACGAGGAAGGAGCAGCCCCGCGTCTTGTAACATAATCATACGCGAGGCGAACTCGGAGGCAGCCCTAGCGGGTGTACAGCTCGAGTTGCGACGTCTCATAACTCAGAACCCTTTCGCGATAATTTAATCCACGTGTAATTCACGCCTTTGTGTTATATTCCTTCTCTCCGCTACACTCGGCCGCGAACACATTCGCTTGAGTTATTGCTGGTGAAAGCGCTCCCTCTTATTTCCATTCAATGGACTTACAATTAATGCCAACACAACGCAAATTAATTTAAAAAATAATCCGATGCTGTGATTATTTTATGCCATCTACACTGTCCCTATGATTCACTGATAATTTAAAAAGTTAATTTAATAACGCAAGTAAGCTTTAGAGATTATAGCTGATATTGAAATAAAATATTTGTTTGTTTAAAATTCATTAAAGTGTTACTTCCTTAATTATTTGAAAATCATTTTTTCCGTAAAAGTTTACAAAAGTCTCCACAATTCTCACCCTCCAATCGTCACAAAATTTATTCCAGTTTATAAATAACACGAAGTAAAAGTCGCTTTCTATCGAATAAAACTCAAGGTATTTTGTAAAAAAGTCAAAGTTTAAACGACACTTTTAGCTGGGATCATCCATCTTGTTAATCTAACCAAATAACAGACGACAGATCGGCGGCCGCACTAAAATAACTGCGGAGATGGCGCGGACGTTTTAAATTCTCCCAGTAAATTGTGCGCGACCGAGACACGTGCGTACGTCACTTTGATCCCACCTGCCCTGCGATACAACACCGCCCTCTACACTGGAACACAAGTGATCGTAGCACACATCTGATTGCTTCAATTATATTCACACGTTTGTTAAATGAACTTTGAACACTATTATTAGTTGTTTAAACAACAATCAAACAATAGGTCTATATTTTACTTTCCCTAAATTTGAAAATAAAATTACCTATTACCATTTTAGTTTGTTTAATAAATAATTTATCTGTTAATTATATAAAGGCAAAAATAAAAACCCTTAGTCATTTAAGCCAATCCTGTAAATGTAAAACACGTCTTTATTTTTATCGCGGAGATCCAGCGCGACGAAAAACATTCGAGAGGAGCGGAAAGTTGTTTGCGCAGGTGACGGCAATTACTGGATGCGACATCAGCGCTCGCGTCACGGTACCACAAACAGCTGACTTAAAAGGGTTGCTCAAAAATACACTGAAATGTTGGCAGCGCGGCGACTTCTGCAAATACTTCGTCAAACATTGCCCCTCCCCCCCCCCACCCCCACCCCCCGCACAGGGAGTGCACTCACACACACGCCGCGCTCTGTGGACATTATTCCAGCTGACTGCGGCAAGATATCACTGTAGTCATGTCACCGTGTACATATTGTTGCGTTTACACTGAGTGTCAACAAATATTTTTTGTACAAATTGTTTCACACAGGTTGGCAAATTATTTTTGTCTCCATGCAGATATATTTAGTTAAACCGTTATGCGCGCTCATCGAAATGCAGACCGTTGCTTTTCTATACTTTTGCTCTTTTAAAGTAATCCCACATTTTCACATAAACATGTAATTTATATACTACCCAACACAACAACTCTGTCTTGACTATATTAAAGTATTGTACATAAAATGTTCGGTTGTCTCCGACGTGCTTCTATAAAACTTTCTTTTTACTTATATTTTTAGATTTTAAACTCACTACTCGTATTTTATCTTCTGCAGTCTATATTATGTCTAACAAAATTCCTTATCAAATATATGTTCATGAGAAAGCTGAGACAATAGTCAGTGTAATGTATCATGAAATCAATTACACATTGTGTTGACGCGACACCACATTATGACCTCCTAATGAAAATAGACTCTCATTTCCCGCACGATGTGAAGCGCGCCACGAGCGGTCACATGTCACATGTCGCGCTACAATAGCTTTCTTTTGCAGACGTCGTCGATCTACCTCTCCCCTCTATTGTTCTCACTTAATGTCTCTTCATCAACCTAATGACGTATAATAACGTCTAATATACTTCTGCGCAAAATGTAAACCTCATTCTCTACTGAAGTTACTTTTCTATCGCAAATTGTACCTCGCAAAATGATGTTAAGATTATTTAATTGTTCAATAAGCAAGACATAGCACACTTGTAGACTCTTTGCATCTCTTCCTAAATGTTAAAGGAAAGTAACTAGTTGTAGTAGGGTTGTCACTCCATGGTCGCTACTCGCCAGGTTGCCCGGCCACCCGCAGTGGGTCGCGTGCTCCGTGTGCGATAACTCAGCGCCACTTGTAAAACAAGCCCGACATCGCCTCGCCTCGGCGATCTGTTATCCTGCACTACGGTAAGTGAATACGGCTCTTTATGCCGTTCGATTGCAAACTAATGCATTTACAGCTAGCGGCTCTACATTTCGCCGCGCTTTCAGATTTATCGACGCGGCAACGCCATATTTAGCGGCGACTGTTTTAAGTGATAATATTTGGAATAAAATACAATTACAAAGACATAAATGTAAAATTATTATCAGAAACGGAACTTGTACAAAACAACTAGTAAAAAAGCACATTCGGTGAAAGCAAGTAAAAAGTAACTGATGACTTCGACAACACATTGCAACATCATTTCTTATTTCAAACAAATATTGAGTAAAATGAAACTAAACCACTTCGACTTCATTAAATACTAAGTAGGCCAATGCAATGTGGCTGTAAATAAATTAAAGCTCCTCGGCAATATTTAACGGCCGACAGAATATCTAATAAAGATTTTGCGTGAATTTTCTCGTCGCCTGCGAGAGAACAGTCGCAGTAAAAAACGGCGATAAGAATTATTTATGAAGGAAGAGGAGCCATTACAACAATATTAATTCGTTATGTTGCCGCGGCGCGGTCCCGCGGGCGCAGTGCGGTGCGGCGACGGCGCGGCGACGGCGCGGCGCGGGTGCGATGCGGCATCATATCGCACGTCTGGGACGTCCTTAACCTCTCATATTTTCAGCGCGACGCTTATCTTATTTGCTTACAAAATTAACTGCTCCGAGTAACATCTTACTTATTCTTCTTTATAGTTGCCGCTATTTTACAATACAATTTTATACTTGTTATATTTAATAACATCTAAATAAATAAAGTATTGCATTATTTGGATAACATCCAGGGAAGCTACAAAATATTGTAATTGAAATATTAAAGTAACCCATAATTAACAATAACAATGCATATTACAATGTTATTATTGAAGCTCATACTCGTAATGGCAATTGATTTATGCAATCGATAATTCAATTGTTGGAATGAATTTCGCGACAATTACAAGCGAGGCGAGCTATCTGCATATAATCACTTTAAAAGCGCAACGCAATTGTTGAATTTCAACATCGTCGCCAGCTCACGATAGCGCGTGCTAGCTAGAATATATAAACTGATAATTCTCTCGAAGATAAGTCTGGTTTCGCGGTAAAGGATGGCTTTATCTAATTATACGGGATACGAAATTCATTAAAGGTGAACATTAGCCAGCCGGAGCGCCGCGCCGAGCCCGACTCTCGGCTCTCGGCTCTCGGCTCTAAACTAAAGCCAAATATTTATTTAGCCAATGCAAAGGCTGCGAGGTTGCAGCTCCAGCAGCCGCCACTCGCAGGCAATAAATTCCAAAGACAAGATTAAACTTGTCAAGGGACCCCATTTACTTAACGCAAATTTATGCAAATTCCGTTCCTCTTGTTAATGCCTCACCAAATCGCCGGGATGTTTTTGTTTCCGCTTTCGATTGAACAGGCTCCAGATTCCTGATAGCGTCGTCCTATCAATCAGTGTTGTTCTATCGATGGATAATTTGCTGTCAACAACACTTGTCTGTTTTATGCCGCATTACAATTTTCGAGCATTTTGTAGGACATCATTTTAAATTTATTAATTTGCATTACTTCATATCATACAAATTATCGTAGTTTATAACGGATAAGTAATTTATATATATATTTCTTTTACTAAGTCTTCTCTTATCATATGTTTTATTTATTGGCAAATTAAATTTGTAATGGCACCTCTGTTGCTGGCTTGCTCTCCGTTTGTTCCGCTGCTGGTTTCTTTCACGTCCAGACAAATTTATGTCTGGAGATTAAATATATTACATTCGGTATGTCCAATGTGTTCATTAGATAATAAACTGATTATTTCGTCCTCGCTGTCCGCTATGTTGTTACACCTCCTAATACATCAATGTTACATTACACATTTCCTGTGTACCATTACATCTCATTCATTAATCACGCCATTGTGAAAACTACATGCACCAACATCATTCACTCTATTTTAAACTCTAACCAGTTCTGTTCAAGGTGTAAATTCAGTGTTGTGTAGGTTCTGGAGATTAGAATGGTGTATTTAGCAGGATCACGTTGATTGATTGGCGTCCGGCGCGGGCGGTCAGAGATCGCTGCGCCTTCGTTCACTCGTTTGTAACGATTATTACTACAAATTATTACTGTATTATTATATTTACTAATATATCACTGTACTTTACCTTAGCTGACATTAGCTGATAACAGTAGTGCATTAAATTGTGATTTCATTAACAAAGCGCGATGTGTGTGAGCGGGACAGCTAATGTATATAGTTGATGTCGTCACTCATCACATTTATTAAATTAAACACGAGAATGTGTGCGTTAATATAATTTGTGAATATTTCAAAGTTCCCAGTGGTAGCGGTCGCAGTCAACACGCGCTTATGTCGTCGGAAATAAAATTGAGTTTCGTCCGCGCAGCTGTCGTAAGGGAATTTGCTTGATATCTAATTTGCAAATGGAGCCGTGTCGTAGGCTCTGCAATTTGGCTTAAGCGAAAACTCTTAAGGCACCGTTTACCGTCGCAAACGAGTCTAGTGAAAAAGTATACACAATACATTTGAGGAACCGCAAATCGTTTGTAATTGGGCTTTCAACCAAATTGTGTAACATGTGGAGGTACAAAAGACATTTATATATATAACTGTATGTAAAAGTATAAAAACAAGATTACAGTAAATGTATCGAAGAATTCCAGGAGTAACATTTTTAGGAGATTATGAAAAAGCGTCCACGTAATTTTATTTGCGAGTATTAAGATAAAAAGTAAACCGTCCCAGAATCTATTTACAGCTATATATATTATAATGACTGTAAATTTATGGTATTCAATAGTCGTAAATGTTCTAGTAAATCACGATAGTGCGTGTAATAAACAAGAAGTTATAGCAAAGTATAACAACAAGGCTATTTCAACATTCAAATCACTAAAATATTTATGTCCCACTTATTTGTTCTATAGTAGATATTATGGAATGCAAAGCGATCATGATAGACGAGAGATTCCAACTAGATAATCAAGATTAATATGGCTAACTGTATGTTGTTTTATCTGATTGGAAAACAAAGCAAAACGATAAGAAAGATCGAAGTTTAAGATGAAATTCTTTAAAGTCCTTCAGTATCTATTATTGAAACTTAAATGAAACAATTCAACAAAAGCAACAGTGCAGTGCAGAGCAGAGCAGAGCAGACATCGCCCCAGTCACTAGATATGTAGAATAATTAAACGTATCCATGATTTGCGAAGTTTGCGGGAAGAGAACTTATTACAATTCAAAGGACAAATGTTTTTGGGGAATATAATTTTATTGAAAATATTGCAAATTATGCGGTATACACGTAGATACTCAACTTCCGTAAGAAATAGCTTGTAATAAAATTTCTCTAATTTAACGATAAACAATAATAAGCTCTCAGCGTAAAAATACAGCAGAAGTTGGAAGTGGATAAAAGCGTAATCAAAGTTTAACTCAGAGCAAAGCATTCGATGCACATTTTACGTTTAGCGCCGAGAAAAAGTTTAATGAAACGAACAGCGAAGCAGATAAAACAGTTGGCAGCGGTGACCGCGCGCTGCGGGGTGGCGGGGCGGCGGGGTGGCGGGGCTGCGGCCACACGCTGAACAACGCTGAACGTACCTGAACAATACTGAACAATGCTTAGCAGTAAGCACTGAACGCTTGTCTCGTGCGTCGCGCGGGGTACACGATTCGCGAACAAAGCCACGGCACCTACTCCGCGTTACCATGAATTAACCGAGTTTCCCAACTTATTCACGAAATATTCGCTCCAATGAACGCTTTGTTTTACTTATCTTATTGCTATAGAGGTGATACTTGTGGTTTAATTAACAGAAAAAGTTACCAAAAAATTTTAACTGCAGTAAAGGGCCGCAGCTGTACATACGTTTATAAAAATGCGTAACACATTTAGATCTGATTTTAATATTTAGCTAAATTATATTAGCATTTAAGTACCACCGGAGTATGTTAAAGCGAGTTCGCTACAATTTAATACATCCAGCGTGCGGCGCGGTGGCAGGCGCGGTGACCGGACGTCACCTCTTGAGCAAATGTCGTCGAGGAGGAAGTCATTACAGCTGCTCCGAATGTCTTCCTGCACCGAGGATGTCATAGATAAAATAAAATTATACGTACTCACTTGAAGTTACAATAACGGAAGTTGGCTCCATAAATTGCTAAGCCTAATTTCGAAATGATCAGTATTTTTTATTTTGCGATAACTCCCGTAAAGTGTAATATATAAAATAAATACAGTCAACCCTGGATAAGCGAAAAATACCACGGTCCGTTGACTTTCGTTTATCCAGGTTTGACTTTATTTGTACACTGTTCCCTTATTTCCTATCTGCCAGTGAACGTTTAACTATAATATGTGTAAAGTCAAAGCATTGCACACAGGCAAGGCGTGCGATCTCATTGTCATGCATTGATCAGCGTTGTAGATAAGATATGCAAAATTATAGAAATGATTTTATCTGAATGTTATCTTGTTGTAGGGGAAATTGTAATTGTCGATATTGTCATCAGAAACACGAGCGCGGCAACCGCTAGCGATGTTATTACAGTGTCGAGGCCGGGGGCTAATTTTAATGAGACATTTGGTGCGAGACAAGTCAGCAGAGCTCAGGAGCGGGAGACGCAGCGCCGCGGCAGATGATAGATCGCTCATTTGTTTGAAGAATCGCGACTCGAACTCCCGCGAACACCGTTGTCATAATTTATTTGTTAAGAGGGAAACTTTATATTAGTTCTTAATTTGATATCATAAGATGAACTCGACTTTATCATTATCACGAATATATTTTTAGACAAGATTACTTTAATAAATAAAGTATAAATAACATACTCAACTTCTATTATATTATTTGTCATAACATTTGAATACTTCTGACACTGTATGCAAGGTACACATCAGTTGCTCCGTTTTCTCGTTTATCTTCATATTTTGAATGTTTTATGTAAATGATGTAAACAATACTTAAATTGGTAACACAATAAAACTGCCTAAAATAGGCACATTAACATGAAAACAACATAAAAGTTTACATTAAAAATAAAGGGAACTGTGGTTTTTGAACACGTGTAAACATGTGTTTGTCATTGTAGGCTCTGCGGAGGTGTGGGCGTCACGTCAGAGGTCCGCCCACGCGGCTATCGCAACATATCAAAGTGGACTGAAGCCTGACGTCACGGACCGTAAGTCCGGCATGATAAGACATCAGTTAAGACAGCGCCTGATCATCGCCACTTTTATTTCGAGATCGTTTGATTGCTTCTCCGCCCCGCGACCCCGCGATCCCGCCGCCCCTCAGTTCCAAGGCACCATTGTTTGCTCAAATGTAAATTAATTGCGTAAACATTGCCCTTCATGTTACCTTGTTGGTAAACAAATAAAGCGTAATGCCTTCCAGACAGACTCACCTTACAGCGTAGTTGAATTGTTATTGAGTTCTCCTACAACAATGAACAAAATAGTGTATCAACATAGACAAGTTTGTACTGACTGTTCAGAGCAAGTCACTAAATTCTTCAATTGAATCTTAAAGACTCAAAAGCTGACATTTCGTAGTTAGAGTTTGAACAATCTGATGTTTTGTGCTTCATAAAGATATGAGCAATCATAGTAAAAAGAATTTTATTTAACAAATCGACTCATATTTATGTTAATGAAAACAACACTTTCAATTCTGTATTGAGAAATATATATATCAGAGAAAACTAATCTACGCACACTACTTCTGAGTACTACTAATATAATTACTGGCGTATTTATTTTAAGTGCTTAAAATGTTTGGACTATTAAGGGTCCGTTCATACAGACCCGAGTGGAGTCCCAAGTTCTTTTTTGTGCAAATTAAATTAAGCTTTCATACGATTAAAAAAGACTGAAGTTTCCTTTTCCATTTTTTTTTTCTTTTCAATAACAAACGTAAAAAGGCGTGGAAAATAAAATAAATCTTGTCTCAAACTATATCTCGTCTGTGTGAACAGACCCTTACTGACTATCGACAACGATTTACAAACATCTCGCCGGAAAAATCCGTGCAAAGTTTAGTAAATCATCGAATTCCCTAAAGCTATCAACGTTACAAGGGGCCTCATATCTCTCACCGCTAACGCCCGCCCCCTCCCTGCGAGCCCTCAACTGTAATAAAAACTCCTCTCAATTGGGCCGCGACCCTCCGCTGATGATTAATGACCACCTCAGGGCACTCTTTTACTTTAGTCTACAAACATCGGAAAATTACTATGAAAATGCTTTCTTCTACAATAATTCTTAAAAGACAATCACTATAACTCATTATTGCTATAGTTTCGAAACGCTAAGATATCTATTATATAATATATTTACGTAAATATATTCTCGTATTAAATATTCCTGTTCTAATAACATTAATCAAAAAATATTAACTGAATACGAAATTTGTATTAAACTAAATAAAATTCGATTAAAATAACAAAAGCCTAATAACAATTAACATTAATTAAGTTACCAAGATAAAGTTAATAAATCAAAATGAATGTTATAAATACGTCGTGAGGTGCGGGACATGTTTACGGAACAAATTAAATTATATTCCAACAAAGAGGTATCAGCTTGCGGCGGAACATCGCTCCGCTCACCTACAAGATCACTCTTTTTTATATTTTTGTTTAATTGCTCCGCCGCTTATGATATATTGTAATTAACATAATAAAGGCTCAGCACTGCGTTGGATTAGATTAAAATTTTAGATATTTTTAAACATATGAAGTAACAAAATAATGCAAATGTAATTTAAATTTATTACAGCGACCGTGTAAATGTAAAAGCACTTACATGTTCATGCTTATTTATATATTATTTACTTGAAGTTGCATAAAACTACAAACTTACGTAAATACTGCAACGTAAACTCACTGAAACTTTATTATAAGATACATTTAAAGTATTGACGTTATCAAAAACTGAGTGACGACTGAGAGGAAGGTAAACAAATAGATCTGGGGCATGTAACCTGGCTATACGTTGATCCTATGTAAATATTAATGCAATAAGGACTAGGCAGGAGGAGGATTCATTATGTTACACTAAATAATGTAACATAATGGATAATATTGGTCCTTTAACAAAAAGTATAACGTATATTGTAGTTAAAACACAACACAATAATATATAGACAGAGCGAAATCGTACTTCGATTATTGCAAAGTGGCACCAGCGGGGCGCGGGCAGCAGGGTGCGGGGAGTGGGGCGAGTGTAGGGGAGGGGGGGAGAGTTTAGTTTGCAAAACATTCTGCCGCGCGAAAGTTTAAGTTGTGATACAAAGGGAACGCTCTCCCGACCTCGCCCGCTGCCGTGCCGCTGCTTCGAATACAAATCGCCTTAAATTTCTCACAAAATGAGAATAAACGGGAACTTTTTCTTTCTTTTTTACCTTATGATAGTCAGACACACATAAATACATTAATAAATACTAAATGAATAAAACTTTAATAATGGCAACAGATGGAAAAAAAGAACGTTAAGCTGAGTAATGAACAAAGTGAAATTGAACTCTGAGTAACACCCAAAGATCACCAAAAACCTTATGTGCGGGTGAAGCGGCTCGTTACTCACTGGTTGCACACTACCAACTGTCTGGACGAATGCTCGCTATGTAATATTACACCTCGTAACATCTGTCAGTACCGAGCTTTAGAAGTACATTAGTATTTGGTATATATTTAAAACAACTTTAAGATAGGTTTGTAAAGACAAAAGCAATCGAAACATAAAAATCAAATCAAATATGCCAGTTTAAAATGTCCATTTGGTTATCTGAACGTCATTACGTTTAATTTTACGTCTGTCTCAGCTTTTAGTATCTACCCATTAACTTGGAGACCGTTTGTCACCATGGGGAGCCGATAGTTGGCGTTTCACAGTTAGATAAAGCATTAATGAAGACACAAGAGTGGTCGGACACGAGGTCAGGAGACACGATAAAGGTAATGAGGCAACTCTGTATGGTAATACTGGTGTTATGTTAATCAGACAACAAGCCGGAGTCTTGTTAGCTGCGAGTTCACGCAGCGCTCGTTGCGGGATCGCGCTACCACTACGTGCTCCTATCTCCTTCTAGTGAGAATTGTACACACGATACGTGGCGATGCTTTTTATCCTCCAATCAGCAATCAATGTCAGTTTTAAATGAATATTTTAATAGTATGAAGTGTCATTTCTCGTGGTTATTATTTATGACTTTTGTTAGATTTAACTACCAGTTGTGTTCTTATGTTTCTTTCTAATGAGATGTCATCATTATGTTGATCTTTCTTGTATTAAGCTTTTATTAAGTTATGAATGTTTAACTTTATCTTTTCTATTTACTGTTTGTTGTAATAATGATTCTTACTCGCACTAAAGTCTGTGAATAAAACCTTAAAGTAAAAAAAATTAACATTTTTTCGTATCGGTTTATCGAAAGCTTTTTTATGGTTACAATTCTGTTTTCTTTCATCAAAGTGTATTTACAAATAATTTATTTTCCCCTCACTATTTATACTCGACTTATTAAACAACAAAGTGAGTCGACGAGGAAAATAAAAACATAAGACGTTTATTTTCCGCAATGGCGTGTAAAAAGAAACGGCCGCGTCCGGACTGCTTTGAAGGAATCCGATATATTCATATTTCGTGTGAAAGACTCTTTTATGCCCTCCCGTGGCGGCGGGGGGCGCCGGGGTGGAGGGGAGGGCTCGTAAACAAGTTTTATAATCCTATGGGAAGAGGAAAACATTTGGTTTTTATCGCGGGAGACTAGTGATGTCTTTGTCACTCGCTTCTAGTCTTCGGCTTCCGTTTTGAAATGTTGCCTTGTTCAGTATTCGTGAGTTGTTACTATATCGAACAAATAATTAAATGAGCAAATTGCTTAATTATTCTTTAGGGCAATTAAAACAAAATTCTTCTTAGAAAGTCGGTATCATTACGTAGATTTATTTCAGCGCTATCGGGTTACTTAAAATTCAGTCCAAGTACGTCTGATTGCGGCGCTAGTGTGCAGCAATTAAGAAGTGAAATTTAAAGCAGATCGCACACGGTTCATTACAAGACAACGTGCTGCGTCTGGAAAGCGAGGATCGTGTGCATGAGGCT
>NW_013530779.1:58500-99490 GCF_000836235.2 Papilio xuthus | reverse complement strand
ATACATCGAGTTTATGTTTGTACTTACTGTAACAAGACCGACTTAGAAGTATCTCTTGTTTAACTATAACTCACTTATTTTGTAAAACAGAGCTATACATTCAAGAAATAAGCATATCAGGGTACCTATGTGACACATTTTCATAAATGTACGCAATTTTAGTTAAGTAGCGAGCAGCATAACTACGGTGAAGCTTCCGGTGAAATTGAAAGCGTTCACGTTCCCAGAAAACCATGCGAATATAATACAGAAGTAATGCACTGCGAGCTGCGAGCACTGCAACGCGCCGTGGATGACGACGTCAACAATGGACCGCGCCGCACACCGCACACCGCACACCGCACACCCTTCAGCACTAACGGAGCTCATGCGCACAAATTACATACAATTACAGCTTAACCACAGCCTGACCAGTCCACCCTGCTCTGCCGCCGCGCCCTCAATGCTTCAACAACCCCAAAACTACCGTGAAATGGAGACATTCGACGCGTGTCAACTTATACCGGCCGTGTCCTTTCTCATCTACTGGTTTAGTGCGACTTCAGATCGCTACAGGAACTTAAGTGAGCTGAATTTGTCTCTATGTGTTGAGACTTAGGTCGTAAATTGTTTGATAGCAAAATAGTACAGATTGTTCCCCATGCGACAGAACGATCTGGAACGATTAGGAATTTGCTGAATGTTTCGGATATTTGATGGTTAGTGGTTGTCATTTAACTTTGTAGTGAATTCATTCCTTGAAACTAAAGTCACATTAAACGTGCTTTGTCGTAACCAAAAGAATAATTACCTTTCACTTGCATTTACAAATTCATTGCAATTGAATTTCCTTTTGAAGCAATCATAACAAGAAAGAGTACACGATTGCACTAAAATTATTATAAGATATATGAACTTTCACTGGAACTGACCGTTTTATACTTTACAATAAAATTCAAAGTCCTTTATCCGTTTACTTGTTAAGCCGAAACGCCACAAAGTGAGTTATGTCCGTAGGTGGGCAATGGAGCCGTTATCTGGAGTTCATTTCATAAATAAAGGCAAAGCCTGCGACAGCTCGGCATGCGCTTCGTTGTGTGTGTGCGGCGTGCGGCGTGCGGCGCGTGGCGTGCTGCGTGCAGCGTGCGGCGTGCGGCGTGCGGTGTACGGAGAGCTCTGCCAAAACTCAAATCCCATCGTGTGAGGGAGCGACAAACTTTATTATTAATTTATGCCTCAAATATTTGAAATAAATATTTTACATTATATACAACAATTGTAGGGAAATAGAAGCAGTGTAGTACAAGGCTTGTTTCCTACTAATCTATATAAATCGTCATATAATGAGATCACTAGAATGCGACATCTCATCTCGCACACGAGCACATTATTGCTGATATTAACGATAATGTCGCGATATTACAACCAGTTTCTGGTCGGAGCTTAGATAAACACATTATAATTAATTTAAATGATATAGACATAGTTCACAACTTCGCCCTAACATCAGACCACAGACCGTATTCAAAAGTAAGTATGCAAGTTTTACGAGTTATAAAATGTAATAGAGATCTCGGATTACCCTTTGAACTGCGCTCAATAAAGAAGATAATCCATCAAATGTTATTATGATGTATGAACTGAGCAAGCTTCTATACGAGACATAATTAATCCTCGGTTACGTAACCACGAGTAACCATCTCATATTTGAAATATTCAAATATACTATATAAATATGAATTAAAAGTAATTTTTCTATATACATGTCCCCAGAACTTAATCTACTCGGAAAAATAATTATATTTGTTATTATTATTTATATATTATTAATAATTAAATAGAAATAATTCTACCTTTACTTTTATAATGAGGCACTTTTCATTTACATAATTTTTATCTAGTCGAGGCTCTGTTTCAGCACAAATCTAGTCCTAGACAAGCCGTGCCGCACCACTACCCATTAATATTGGTATGCGTTATACTATGCAGGGAGCGGGAATTCGCTTGATTTGGAGCTGCCGGCTGTTATCGGCCACTGCTATAGCTCGCTGGGTGCCAAAATAGTGCCCTCTAGTGCCAAACTGGTGCCGACAACAATTGCTGCGTTGCCTTGCCTGCCCTGCGCTCCACCGCTGCTCACTTCACTACTTGCCTTATTGGTTTATTAAACCAACTAATAGGAACGTTAAAGACATGCTTTTACGCATCGTATATCGCTAACAGTTACTAGGTAATGTCATGACGATATTTTTGCACAAGTATAAATTAACAGTTTTATTTTTTACTATTAAACTTGTACTTATTTAGCGCGTTCATTTCTTTTTACTGTACACGGTGCGATCTATTGCTTTATATGTATTAAGCAATTAACTTGCGTATGTTTTCCCACCTGTAATTATAGTTTGATCGCTATCGAAACTTATGTTAAGTGGAGATAAAAATCATAATGGACTAGGGGAAGTTAATTAGTCATCGCGACTATGTACTGTACGTGTTGCTGTGTAATGGAAACGTTTTAATGCACTAACTATTTATTATTTTTACTTACGCAGCAACGATAAAATAATCACATTTGACGATGTATATGATTATACTGCGTAAAATAAAGTAACAATTCCAGTTATCGGGACCCTCAACAGGAGCGTCCGGAGCGGAGCTGCTCTTACTTTAATATTCCACTAACGAACTATGTAACTAACTAAAATTGATTTAACACAAGTTAATTCTATTGTTGCGCACCAGCTCTGTACGCAAGTCGCGTTCCCAGCTGACGACCAACAATCAACTGATAACCATCGGTTCTTACTCACCACACCACGCGAAGGACCAGTGCTATACCGAGTGACACCATAAAAACTAATACATCCGAACCATTGCTCGGTCGCCAAGTCATCACATAATACGTCTGCGAGTAAAGCCAGCAATGCATAATGAATAAGCGAAACAATCGTCGTTGTTGACGTAACAATGTGTGCACACACTCCGCGTTCCGATCAAATCGGAAGATGCGGGCGGCGCAAGTTATCTGGTGGCTCATAAATTTATTAACAATTGGCCGATCATAGATCTGAGATAAGCCTCTCCTTATCTGACGAGAATTTGTCGCATTGAGCTGTCGCGTCGCGTCGTGTTGCGTCGCGTCGCGTCGCGCTCGCCGCTTATAAATTGCTTTCTAATCTGTCAGTGCGGGTACTCAGTGTACACTATTGTATGATGAAAATTGTAATTTTATTGAAATTTACTGTCAATAAAATAAATAACAATAGAAGTAAGTAATCAGATACTTATATATTTAACGGAATAAAGAAAACAATATTCAATAATAATACTTTAACTCGATCAATGAAAGACTTATTAACTGCGACTCGACTTTAAATTTTACTAAAATATTCGCATAAGAAGAAACTATAACCTCATATAATGGTAGTTACTATTTATGATATTTCTTGCTTTCCATCAATTGCATTATATTCTGCAGGACACATTGTTGTGGTAACACTGAGGGCGCGTGCTCTATCGAGGCGGGCTATCTCACAGTGACAGCTTTGGTTCCCACTTCTCTCGCACAATAATAACAAAATAATTGTGTTTATTTTGCTGAGCTCGGAAAATGTTATCAGAAAGGACCTGTGTTCGTCGCAACAAATGAAAGTCTCGCTACGTTTTGACGATTGCATCTACAACGTATTCAATTTAAAATATTACAAACATTAATCTTTTGTGGATGAGTTTCGTATGTTTTTTGGTTTTTATAATACACAGTTGCATAGATGTAAATGAATGAAAAGAGAGTATTACAAAAAGGTAATTTGTAAAAGTGAGTGCTGCTTGATAGGAACACGTTCTAGATAATGTTACATATATAATGTATTGATCAAATTGCTGATAGAATGTCAGCTGCATTGGATCTTAGGGATCGGTTTTATAAAACTCTTCCAATTTTTATCGTAAAAATGCAACAATTCGTTTTAAAATCTCAATATGAAAATGAGAAAGGAAATGATGAGTTTTCCAAAAGGCAATAACTTACGCCCGCAGAATTTCCCCGATCAGTTCGGCAGATACCGCGCGCCGGCCGCACAAAGGATACGATTTATACCGCACAGTCAGAAACTGATAAACGGCAGTATCGAGACAAATGGATTGACATATAAATTTATACCATGAAGCAAAGTGGAGTGTGTGCGCGAACGCGAGCGTACCTTTTGTGTCGGCGAGTGCACTCCGCGACATCTTCTGCAGGCCCTTTACAATGCGCCTCGAGTGTACTCCAGCCTAACAGACATTGTGGAGACGGGCCACACGCCACGCCGCACCGCGCCACACCACGCCCTGACACCGTGCATCCACTCGACCATCTTACTTTATTATTTTAAAGAAAAAACTCTTATATAATTATGCAAACCGTGCAAATACAATTGTAGAGCTTGGGGCGATAACATAAGTTGTGTCTGTAGAGGATACAGACCGGGAGCAGGACCAGGACAGTCCTAACTATTACACTCTTGTGTCAACCGATGTGTCAAATATGTAAGGAGAGACATTGCATGTAATGTAATGTGCAGGTGAAGTGGTGGTAAAGTTAACATATTCTATACCGACGTCTTATTTTCTCTATAAACGTAATACATATTTACACAGGCGCTATATTTTTCTTGTATAATAAACAGACGAATTTTTAAGCGATAATAAATATTTACTTACTGTTCGCTGAAATAATACATGTCGGGTAGCTTCGTTGTTTCATATTATACGCATTAGAAAAACAGCGGCTGTTTGCGGGGATGATATACGGCGTGGGAGATGGCGGGGGGTGCGCGGGGGTGCGGTATCTCGGCCACGTTGCGCCGGTTTTTGTTTCGACTCAAGTTTTTAGAGCAAGTCGTTGTCGAGACTTCACAATGTTCTCTCCTCTTCTCTTTTGTTTGTATTTTATTGTAGACCAGATAGTTAGGTGTTTTTATGAAAAGGACACTTTTCTTTATACCTCAGTTTACCCGCTGACCTAGAATGCATGCATAAAGTAGCAATTTAGTAAGAAAAATTGCGGTTATAATTTACGTAAGTACAAAATAAACATAATATGATGTGTCTCATGTGTGTTACTGTGTGCCGTCTGCCTAGGGGTTTCCGTAAGGGTAAGTTTAAAGGGTGTGAAGCAAAGGAGACCTTCTATCAGGCCGACAAACATTGATAAAGCGGCGCAAACAAAGCGTTTTGAAGTCGATGATGTCTCAATGACGGTGCTGCGGACCCCCTGCGCGTGGCTCCTTGTTCATCCTAATGTATGCAAGACAAACGTCTCACTTTCGGCGAGGGTTCCGGCAAGGGCGTAGGGACGCAGACTGTCGGGGATTGACGATGTCAAGAAATATGTCGATTTCAAGCGTGGATGGTATGTAACAGTTTTGTATAATATCATTATTATAAAGTCATGTCAAAATTGAAGTGTAATCGAACAATTCAGTATTGACGCAAATCATATATGTAGTTTCATAGTTATAGTCCTCTCAATCAAAGATTGACTTTTCGATAAAAAGTTTTTATTGTCGTGGGTCATAAACTCACGAATCAAAGAGCATTCCTCCGCTCCGGGGTAGACAGCCGTCCTGATCTCAATTACAAGCTTAATGGCGCCGATATCATAAAAAATGTGATTCAATACCCATATTACACTCATTCATTTCGTTCTTTATGACTGCTGCGCTTCAATATGCACTAGACTATGAATTACGCGACTTTTGTACAATTTGATAAAAATAACAATATAACAGCGATATAAACAAAGAACTTTGCATGCGTATTGCAATAAATTCTATTTGAAGTGCGACTTGAGCGTTGGTCGGTGTTGCAAATGTATTCGTCAACAACTTCACAATAATTTCGTAAGCTAACGTTTTGAATTACTCCTGCTTGATAAATGTATGTATTTGCATATTGTTAACGACTAACTTTTGTTTGCAATTTTGGTTATTCTAATCCACTAGGACGATAGCATTCCTTATCGTGCGATATTTATTTGCGTATAAAATTCTACGACACTGAAGTTACATTTGTTACCGAAATGAGTGCCATAGATCAGAGTCTCGATACCTTTAAATTATTTCACCCTTAATATCCTGCGGAAATTTGTTGCTTTGATAGTAACCCTTCCTATCTATAAATTGCTTCCTTATCGCTTGCATGTCATTATAACATTGCGTATTCCGTTCCGCGCCCTTCCTCGTGCGCTCGACGGACCCGTGTTTGTTCAAATGTGTGCTCAAACACCAGTGCGGCCAACACGCTCCAGGCCGGATCCTCGAGTGAGTTATTGGGATCCGTCCCGTTTGTTTTCACACCAGATGTTATTTAGATGTTCTCTCCGAGGCGCATTACGTCGGCCTCAGAAATTTGTCATAGCGCCGTGATGATTCTAATTTAGTGCGGCGGCGGCGGCGGCGGCGGCGGCGGCGGCGGCGGCGCGCGTCAACTTGTGACAATAGATTTATGACGTTTCACAAATATGACAACAGACTTAACATCTTGTATACTCGATGAGAGAGATAATAATCATATTATTTCTAGAAATAATGATATACAAAACACAAAAAGTTAAAAAAAATATATCGCAACAAAACCAGCAAAGGCAAAAAGAAAAATGAGAAAAATCAACGAAGTGTGTGCACTCATTTATAATAAAATCACCTTTCCTTCGTTCCGTTCAAACTTGATAATAAATCGCGAAGCGAGCGGCGGCGGTTCTCTTAAATAATAGCGGCGAAGTGTCGGACTCACATGAATGAGATTCTGATATAAGAAATATCTCTGGAGAACAAACGGATCAAAACGAATGGTCGACATCCTCCCTCGCCCCGCTCACCTCGCGCCCCGCTCGCCCCGGGACGGAGAGTAAACGTTTGCTAAATCGTAGATCCGCCGACAACGACAGCGGTGGCGGGATTTGCCGCTTTGCTACGACATTTGTTATTTGCTGCCCTCGCGGCTTTATCTATCAATGTCGGCCGCTTCATTTTCTAAGATATTACTGCTACACAATAATCGACATCTCTAATTTTATCGACAGCCTTTGTAAAGAACATATGATTTCTCTTTATATAATTACTTAGTCTGATCTAGACGTACTGATTACATTTATATATTAACAATAAATCTTCGTACAAATATACTTTCTATTCGAGATTGTGAAACACTTTTAGCAAATGTTATATTGTTGTTAATAACTATGTTATATGTAGAAGAGTTTAACAGTGGTAGAGGTTGCAATTGTGTGCCAGCTGGATCGGTGAAATTGTGACACCGAAGACTGTTGTAAAGTGGAAGTAATTCCGCGTTTTGTCTGGCGAGTGTGCGGGCCTTTTTTACAGAATTCAAAAACATTTTAGTATTTTTCGTAACATTTTATACCCAAAATATTTGTTCATGTACAAAATATTATTTTTCTTATTGTCAGATAAGAATGCCCGTCAAAAAGATCATTGCAAAACATTTTAAATGGAAAAAAATACTTTCCAAAAGGGCAGTTTTAAAAATTCAATTACCAAAATTCATTTTCTAATTGGTTACATTAATCCTTGCAGATCAAAGAGCAAAGAAAATTGTTCTCTCCGGGAAAAAAGCAATTTATCTAGGGGCGCGGGGGAGGGGAGCGCGTGGTGGGGTGGGGCGCGGGGCGGGAGCGGACGTAAAGAAACATAAACAGGCGATATAAATGAAATAGGGGAACAGTATCTGCTCTCACAGCCCAATGAGTGGGAACAAAGCGCGCGCGTGGCCGCCGCGATACGCGCCGTACCCGCGGACCTCGCTACCCCACTCGCTGCCCTCTGTCCACTACCCACTACCCACTTCCCACTACCCGTTACCGCTCACTATCCCTTTTATTTTGTAGCCTTCATTAATTATTTTTCCTTTCAACGCGTCGGGCGGCCGCTTTTTGAAATGTCCGCTTTTATTTGAGCCACTGAACTTAATAGGTCCGAACATTACAGCAGTATCGACACATACAGAATGACATGAGAATACCTATAGAATAGTTAGGTAAGTAAGTTGTATTACACTTCGAGTTATTTTAATAAATAAGTTGATCCATTTCTTCTTACCAAACTTGCCGGCTGTATTACTGACATAAAACAATTAAAAAGGTATAGAATGTTGGGCATTAAGTAAATGATGGACGTACGCATTTTAAATAAAAAATACATACGTCTATGATTTACTTAATGTTTTATATGTTTTATAACATGTTCATTTTATTCACATGTTTTATAAATAGTGACGGAACCCGGCGCAGCAGCAGCAAGGCGCCGGCAAACGGCAATCGGCAGATTGCCTCTGAGCCCCTTAGGCGGTACGCGCGCAATAAAACTAAATAATTGTCATTTTTATTCCCACAGTGCCATTAAAATGATATTAAAACGAAAATTTATTGATATCACTGTTAAATATATTTATGATATAAGGAGTTCAAAGTGATTGGAATTTTTTGTTATTAGTTTAATATAAAACTGGTCTGGTGTACACATGAGCGGCGAGAGGCGAGACGCGACCGCCACTCACCTCACTATAGCCATCGCGATCATAACCGGATATTTGTCGGATTTATTACTGACACATTTGTTATTTCGTTTAGCCAATTTTATTTTCCATTAATAACCATAAACGAACCGCTTCAATGACTCGCTGCTAAACCGCCTCTCCGCTACCGCCTCGCCGCCGCCTCGCCACCGCATCGTCGCCGCACCGAGCGGTCAGATAATGTGCACCAACTTCAGCGCCAACTTCACAATTCAATTGTTAGTTTGGAATTCATTTGGACTTCCTCTCAACTTCACACATTTATTTATTCGCTAGCGGCGAGGTCCATCGTTGATATATTAATTATACATTACTTACATAATATATAATAAAATGTATTCGTATCGTGCATTGTGTTTACAATACCACTTATATATTATACCATAAATAACAAAGTACGACATTTGGTTTCTTTACACATCTCGTAAACACTGAAATAATTACGAAATGAAGAAAAGTGAGAGCGCACTGTGACCTTAATAAAATTTGCAATAACAGTAACGCGCTGTGCCTCTTCACCCCGCACACCCGCACCCCCGCACCCCGGCATCACCTACACCTCGACCAACTCGACACCAAAGTAAGGCTATGTTCTAATTATTAACTTGTTAATATTTATCCAATACATTTCCAGATTTCAATAGTTCCAATGCATTATAAATAATATTGTATTCGCATACCGATTCCTATAATATTATACAAAGCTTGAATGTCGAATACTCGATCCTAACCTCCGACATAACATTTCGCCCGCGGGTACGAACCTTCTAATGCTTGCTAAGACATATTAAATATCCCTCACCACTAACGTACAATTAAACCTTCCCGCGTGCAAATTAACTATGCGCGCGCAATATTGAATTTAACTAAGCAAGTGCTAAATTGAATATTTTCCCTTTTACAATGATCACCGGTGTCAGTTATGGAAAACTTACCTTCTTACTTGCACTTCTGACTATTGAAATACGTAAAATATGCTTTAATTATTTGTAATTAATATTAATATGTACTCCGGTCACGTAATCGTTTTTGGTAATAAAATCCACGTGTAGCCGGAGCCGGCTCCTGCCGCGTGGGCTGTTGTGAACAAATTGTGATCACCTTTGCCAAAAGGTGCGCCTGTGCTCCTTACATGAGATATATAAGCTTTTAAAATAACCTTAATTTAAAATATAAGTAATAGCTTGCATAACCATAAAATTTCTATGTTATAATAAAAGTTATAAAGTCGTCATCATAGCCACAAAAGTAATAGTTGAAAATGAGGTTACTGGAATTCCTGGAAACTTCGCACTGAGTAAATTTAGGGTCAGTTCCGGACGAGTGAAGCCACACTGCCCGCTGTCCGCTGTCCGCTGCCGCTGTCGAGCGATGACAAATCATAAAACAAGCGGAAGTGGTAATCTCTGCAGCCGCAACCTCCCCGCTCCCCGCTCCCCGCTCCCCACACTCCGCACTCCGCTTCCGCAGCACAACTTGTAAACCGTTTCGATTTGAGCTAGGGTTAATTCACTTTCATTTTCCTTGCGGCTTCATACGCCACGCCAAAAGTAAGTCTTTAAATATATCGCATAAGCAATAAATTCATTGATTGATGTGCAGCAATCACTTTGGTTTATACCGGTATGTATGTACGAGTATTTATACACTACGAGTATATCTACAAATAGCTTTAGAATATTAAATAATTCAGCTAAACTGATAACAGTTAGTTTTTAACTTTAGCACTATAAAGTAGGGAGAGAAGTCGATACATACTTGAAGCAGATTTATCTCAGAGAAAGCTAGAGTTAGTGCAGGTTTAAGAGCTCATAGCAGTCCTCTCCTTGTGGCCGGCCAATGCTGCACGAGGGGGGGAAAACCTATTTTCTTATATTTAAAAGAGGAGTCCATATTTTGAGGGCACAAAAGCGCGGATATAATAAATCAAGCGAGTTGTCGGCGCGACAACCACATAAAGCTCTGAATAATGTAACGTCTAAGCGTCACAAAACCGCGTAAAGTTTACCAGATTTCCCTCGACGCCCGCGCCACAGTGATAATCATTAACCGAACTTCTAGTTTTATTTTATTCAAGACCGTAAACTTTGCAACTCGAGGGAAAACCTAGGCCATAGCTTTACATATTTAAAGCGCCGCAGGGAGCAAATGACACAAGGTAAGCCGCCCACGGACACGTCGGCGTGCACACACTGTACTCGGTGTGCTGATAAAGCGCAAAAGTTTACATTTAATTTAAGCAAGTGTGTCCGCTAAATAACAACAATCTAGTTTTAATTGGTGCTATTTGTCTGCGGAGCGGATGCTGCACATTGCCTCGCCAATGGACCGTTTTCGGAGGGCTTTAACATATTAATGAGAGCGACCGCGCGGGGTGGGGGGGAGCGGGCGAGCGGCGAGGGGCGCGGGGTGGGGCGCAGGTTTAATTCTGCCCAATACTTAAACCGAATTTACGCGCTGGGATTTCGTGTATTTTTTTTACTTAATACGTATTTCACAGTGAGACCTTTGTAAATAGTCGTTTAAAACCCAAAGCTGCAGCTAAAATACACTTTTGCATACATTTTCAGTTTTAATAGCTTCGTCGTTATTAACGGTTAGTGCAGACACACAGATTACGTTGTCAAGTCTCGTACGAGTATTCTATAACACAACAATGCAACAAACGTGTATAAAGTTATATTAGAGACAAGAATTGTTTACAAGAAATATACAACAAATATAATCACACCATGGTATTATTAAAATTCTCAGCAAGTACATAAGTACAATGTATGTAATTATACAATTATCATAAAACTTCATTTTGATGTCTCTCAGCAGCGTTGGGAGCAAATCCTTCACATTTTCACATTTCCCGCGTCAAATTCCTTTTTAACGATAATTGAAAGCAAGCATTATGTTCATATATTTTGCTCGTAAAGTATATGTAAGTAGGTAGGTATGTAGGTATGTAGGTAGTAGTATACGGTATACCATTAGAATCTTCGACGAACAATAATAATTTAATCGAATTGCAATATCATTCATTGCGGAGTGACATTAAGAGATACAAGTGCTGTGAACAATTCCGAGCTGAGTAGTCCCACGTATGCAGCATTCATTATTTTAATATTGAGATGTGTGTCACATCAAAGATATCTCCAAATGTTATGAGGAGCAGTTCTTCATCTTAAAGGTAGGCCCCATGCCCGCGGGCGGCGGGGAGTCCGCATGGCTCGGGCGCCGCACTCGCCTCGCCGCCGCCTTCTTAATGACTCTATTAAAGAGATTAATAGACTATGCCTCTATCATTTAAAAAACATCTCGACCTTTTTCATTCCTAACAAATTTAATTAATGTCGATACAGATCTTCTGAGGGTCGATGTTTAGGTCACGGAAGACAATTTCGTTTCAAATTTGGGTTCTCGATTCTCTTTTATAGGCAACATGATATTTAAATTGGTGATGTGTCGACGTTTACAACTCTCGCCCGCTCGCTATATCATATAACAATATTTCTCAAAAGGTGATTATTGTCAGTACAAAGTATTCTTATGACTTCAATAAAGTTAGTTTATGGAAGATAAGTTAAGTGTGGCGGTCGCGCAGGATGATGCCCCGCTTTATGGAGATATGGGCGGCGCGGCGCCCTCCAGCACTCCCCCGCCCCGCTCCCCTCGTTAAAGTAACGGAGTTAAAAGCCCTAAAGTGATACGTCGAAAGACACGTCAACGTTTTTAAACCATTAGTGATTTATGTTCAGGCGTGTCGCACTCGCACCGCGCTACAACTATGTACGTATGTACACATACGTATAATGCTATAACAAATGCATCTTCTATATTTCGAGGGCAATAATGTATTTTAATATTATACTTGATATCACAGGTTTCTTTCTATTTACAGAAAATTCAGGTCGATGGACCTGTAATAAATCTTTATAATATAGGGAAAAAAGTGGTGATTTTTCTGCGGTACCTGCCAAAATTAACAAGACTGCATAGTAACGATGGTTACCTTATTCTTACATTCCTTATTCTTAAGCTCCATGTAGCCTGAAAGCAGCGGATGCGTCTCCAAGTGGTCGGCAGCCCATTGCCCAAAGTGATTTGTGCTGGCTGCAGATATGTTATGTGTATCGATCGTCGTCTGCGTGCGAAGTCCGCGGCCCCTAAATCGCACCGTCCCAAGCCGCCCTAAGCTGCGACAACTGCCGCCACCAAGGATCCCTCGATAACACTACTTTTGTATACGACTAACACACGAGTACAATGTAAGAGTAATTTTTTTTTTCTATTTAAAAAGTACCTGATATTGCATCGGTAAGTAGAATTGTATTGCGCCAAGTGTTCATTTATTCAGCACACTAGAAAAATATATTACAAATTATTTTTATATCTGTATCGATAACTACACCGCCTGTGATAACATTAAGCACTATTTTACTTACCTTTTCTATTAAAACCTAAATTTAATAAAGCTCGTAAACCAAACGTTTTGGTGATCCTGGCGCAGGACACTGTCCTGCGAGTCCGATACGGCTTACGGCTACAGCCTCAGTGGATAAGCAGTAGCGTGGTGGAGCAGAGCAGCGAGCGTTTGCTCTCAACCCCTCAGTAGCGAACCGACCGCCGACCGTACACGTTGTCTGGCTCGTGCTCACCGCGCGTCACTCCGCTGCGAACTTAAACACGATAGCGTCCGAATATCCTACCTTGAATTCAAACTTTAACGAATTATTTACCGATCGTATCTTAGATTTAACAATTAATTTTCACGTTCTAAAACATAAAAAGCAACCTGTTGTCCACTTTAATCATAATAACGTGTGACCGGGGAGACAACCTGACCGCCGGAATTCGTCGCACCGATGATGAGGTCCGTCCCTGGGGTCCACGCAGCGTGCTAGCCATGGGAACCCTCATCAAATTCCCTCTTACGATCCGCTTCGATATATTGATCTCATGAGACCGGCATAGATGAAGATGATACTGAAAATAGGAGGAAAGCTGCCCTCGGGCGTGAGGCTCGCGGAAAAAGAGAAGAAAGAGACGAGCAAGGAGAAGAAAGAAGTACGACGGGAGAGCAAAAAGGCCGCAGAGCGATGCGAGGATCGCTGCCCGGCGGACCCGTGGGCGTACTGTGCGGTGCTGTGGTGTGCGTGCGCCATGAGCCTGGTGTCCAGCGGGTACAGCCTGTACCGGCAGCAGGGGCTGCAGGACCGGCTGTCACTGCTGGAGGAGCAGCACGCCGCGCTGCGCAGCGCCGTGCTGGAGCCCCTGCAGCCCGCAGCCCGACTGCGGCGCGACTTACGCACCCCGCGGCCGCACCGCCAGCGCAGCATCAGCGACTACGGCCATTGCGGATGTCCACCAGGTCAGTGACGTGACATATATTACTTGTTTCCTAAGCCAGTTGTACTTCAAACTCAAAAATTACCCATAGAAAATTAAATAGCAAAATTTAAAATAAGACTTATTTTAAAAGTTTAGATTTAGATGTTTCTAAATCTCTCTTGGCATTAAGGTAAATATTATCTTTGTATATAAAAACGTAAATAAGGCGTATACGGTGTACGTCGGTCGTGAAGCCGTGAGAGCGCGGCGTTCGTGCCGCCAGTCCACAGCTCGCGACAGCGTGACAATTGATTCGCCGCACACATCACATCACGTCACGTGTCACGTCCCGCGTCACGTCCCGCGTCACGTCTCGCTGCCCGCCGCCTTGTCTCGCCTCGGCCGACTTCATTCATAGATGCTTATTCTTAATCCGCATGAAGTTATTACATCCACGACGCCGCGGTGACGTGCGGCAGCGCGCGGCGGCAGCGCGCGGCGGCACAGCGCGCTTTCCAAGGTCAAGGTTGATATTATTATCATCACATTGTAATCAAGTTATTAATTAATGGATAAGATCCTAAAAGATTGAAAGTTTTAAATAATAAAATATTATTCACTTGACTGTGAAGTTGTTATATGGTTTCAATCATCGCTTCAGTCACAACCGGTCCAGTGGAAATCTACTGTCATGCACAGTATTGTAGAAACTTTAAAGTTGTTGACAAACTTTTAATATTGTTGTATAGTTGTGGTGGTAGGCCGGACACTCGGGACGAGCAGTGCGCCGGCCGGAGTGTTTACCTCATCTACGGCGTCAGCAGCTAACCCGATCAAGTTCTATCAATATTTGTTGAGCGCGAGAACGCGTCCCGCGGGATGTGTCCGCTGCGTCGTGTAATTTCTGCTGTATCTGTATCTTTAACACATTTATTTTAACACCGCAACGTGATAGTCTAAAGATAAATAAAACTAAAAATAAACTTTGGGTCCTACGAAAAGGATATCAATTTGATATTTGTGGCACCCGCGAGAAAGAAGTCATGAAAGTAAATTAATTTTGCCTTAATTTAGGTACAGCATAAACTTCCGTAATCCAAGTATAGTATTCTTGCAATTCTATTTGTGTACTTAGCGATGCGATGCTCTGGCGGCTCGAACCCGGCGCGGCGTCACTAATAGTGTGGCACCACATTAACAGAACGACGCGACGCTCTCTCCCTAGCGACGACGACGAAGACGACGGCAACGTGCGATCTCTTTGTTTTCATTTGTCATTATTTCTTGTAAGTATAGAATAGTACTAATACGAATGGCAGAATATTTACCTAAAACTATCCGCACTTGTCATCTTCAGAAGTGTGAGTGGGAGATTAAACAAAAGCAGAATCTGGTTTTAGATTGTAAGTTCGCGGTCATAATTAAACTGAAATCCAACCAGTTTTATTGTGTTGATGTCGACTCGGTGCTCGTGATGTTGCTCGGGATTTGTGCGTATCGATATTGTCAGTATGATCGACGTTATTTATTAATGACGTCATTGTTAGCGGAGAAATATTCATGATGGGTTCGAATTGGAGCGATCCAATCCAAAATAACGCGCTCGTAAATAATTCTATTGACAGTGCGGGGACGCGGGCACGTTGGATATCCAACCAATTCATTGTTTAAATTTCATATTTTACGAGCTTATCCGCTATTTACCTAAGTCATTATTGTGAAATATTGATGGCGGGGTGGGGTGGCGGGGGGTAGCGGAGGTGACAATATATCGCACGATGTGTCACCGGCTTTATTGTGTCTTCAATATATAGCTTTCAATTATTATCTTGCACATCGCCTAATGTTTTTCAGCCTCCTACAATATATCTTATATTTTATTTATTTATAACAAATTCAAAAGTATTTCGATACTCCGCAACATTCAATTTTCATTGAGCTAAAAGGAATTGAACTAAATCGACCACATGTATGTAGAGAGAGTGTGTCTTTGTTGGCCATTTGATGATTTGTGAGGGGTGTATGTATGTATGTATGTATGTGAAATAGCGGATTTATTAAGATTTGTTATTGATATTGTTATCAATATTATAGAGGAGAATAACGTTGAGAGATACATAAACGTTGAGAAATAGCAAGTGAGCCGGCCGACAGAGCACTGCGCTCCGACTGGCACCGACACATTACACCCTATGGGATTTGAGCTTCACTGTTACACACGTACGTTAAGTGAGAAAACATGTATTTACCGCCTATTAAACTGCTTCAAACTATAAAAATCCTTCATTTTAATCTTTTCGTCTGCAACTCAAAGCCCCGTATTAGCGATACCCTTACCAATATAACTATTCATGGCAGCGAACAAAAACGCCAATAAAGTAACTAACACTTAACAACATCCGAGGTGGGTACGCGGACCCGTCTTTCAAAATCCTATTTTTTTTATCCTTCGCCGCAATACAAAGTTAATCCCAAGTGGAAAGCTGTCAGCCGACCCCCAAGCCCCGCATCCCGCACCCCGCTACCCCGCAGCGCCAGGCCGGCACGCCGACAGGCAGGCAGGCAGCCCGCAGGCGCTGATCGAAAAAATGATAAAGTACCGGATGGTGCGAATAGGATGCAGAGGGTGACAGTTTTATTGAAGGGCTGCGGGGCGCAGTTAGCGGGCCATGAGCTCTGATTACAGCGCTGGTTATTGTTGTGTGAAGTGTTTGTATGAAGCGATGTTATGTGAGCGGATTTGCGCGGAGTTACTCTGTCCAATGCAGCGTCAGTAAACAACTGTCGGCTGCTGCGGGTGATTGATATCTTAATGCAAGGAGCTAAGCTTTAGATAATTGTTCAGCTGACACATGTAACGTAGTGCGTCCCCGCTGCGAGATATCATTCTCCAGCTGCACAATGAGCATTTCACGTTTCGTTGAAACAGCGATAAATCGTATTCAGAATGTTAAGTGAATTCTGAATTGTAATTAATTACCTTGTGGTTATGTTTAGAGAATGCACGCATTGGAGCTCATTACCAGTTAACATAAATAAGTGTGAGAAAGCTAGAACAAAACATCACATAACTAGACATAGATTTTTCCCTGACAAAATCGCTATGTTTCTTAAATCTATCACTTACTATTATACATGCGATGTTTACATGGATAGATCGTTGTTTCTTTGAAGGTATCTCCGGAACAGCCGAACGTATGTCACTGAAATTTGGCATTATCTGGAAAAAACAAAGAGGCTACTTATTAACTTTTATTAAATTCCGCGCGGGCGGATTCGCGGGCGACAGCTAATAGTTACATATTTCTGACTTCAATTAAAAACATTGGCATAGTGTTTTCCATAAGTTTTATTACAAAATCATTCAAAGTTTAACAAACCATTTAATATTCACTGGCTTTTCATTTAAATGTTACCAATTAAAAATTATTTATGTGTGAAAGAAATGACATTTGGCTCCGCTTTTTGGAGACTCCATCGTTTTGCAAATGTTCAGGAAATGTAACGGCAACCCTGCGGCAATGGATCGGAGTGATTATTGAACGAGGCAACAAGGAATAATATATATGCAGGTAGCAGCGGTTCAATAGTGGAATAACTGCAGGACAGAGGCGGGACAGCGGGATGACGATAGTGGCGCGTGCACGTGACGTGACACGGTCTGCACACCTAAAATTAGTAACAGAAGGAATTCAGAAATCAATGTTATGTATAATGTCGACACGTATTCATTGCAATAGTATAAATAATGCATCAATGAACTGATAGTCCTACAATATAATCGAATACAGAGTTTCCAACATCAGTTCGATTCGGTGGCGATCCGTGTATTAGCGGCCTGCGGTCAGCGGGGATCATGGCAATGGACGCTAAGCACCTCCCGGGCTCGCAAACATGAGTGGACATTGAACACTCGCCGCCGTCGACCGCCGCGTGTCCGACACTACACAACACTACAAACTCATACCCGCAATGAAATCGAATAATTAATCCTCAGCAACACTTTGTCGGTTATCAACCAACATTTACCATTATATAGAATAACATTTTCGTGTTAAGATTCAAAGCAAAACTCCATTCACAAAATCAATTTATGCTAATAGACATGATTCAAGAAATATATATTCAGGCTTATAGTTTATCGGTGAAATTAACAAATACAAATACCAAGACAGCTTTGCTTTTTGTTCGTAACAGCCGCATTGCGAATTAGGCCCACAACTAATCACTTCAGCCCAAACTCCATTGTGTAAAGTGAGCGCGCGACGCCCGGGCGCAGGCTTCCATTGTCGCTAATACCTTTAGCAAAGTCTAGCCTCCTCTGCAAACACCCTTATGTATAGACCAAACAACCTGAGTAAACAGCCTCGCTTGTTTGTTTGTGCACAAATTAGTTGTATTTGATTCAAATTAATTTATAACAAAATGTGTAACATTATGTTTGTTATTTTTTAAACTACAAAATATAAAATCGACATTGTACTTAATACATATATTCAAAAGTTATTAAATTACAGTTACACATGTTTGTTGACGATTTATAGAATAGCTTATTTTCAGGTTATTTTAAAATTTTGTTTACTCGGTTCCTGTAGTATACAATTTTGGTGATAACCTTACCTGCTCTCTCCGACGCGGGCCAATTTACCTACACAAAGCTCCGGCATAGTGTCGGCAAAGTTTAGCGCGGCGCAGTGCGAGGCCATGGCGGCGGCGGCGGTAAAGCAGCGTATTGAACTCTGAGCAACTGTTTACGGACTAAAATTACGTTTATTTCGCGGAGGCTTATTTAGGTTTCTTTATTATCTAAAGCAGCGGGCGCGGCCCAGAAACTAACAACAAGTCAAAACAATCAGGCCGTATAATCAAAACTATGTAGGGCCGGAAGGCTGAAGGTAGGGGGTGGGGTGGCGCGAAGCCTGTGTAAATAAGGAATACGCCACCTCACTTCCGGTCACGTCACGCGCCCTCCCGTCACCAAGTTTAGGTAGTACTTCTTGTAACTTATAGTACACAGTTTGCGACATTCTTTGTTACAACGATGACGAGATAACTTCACGCAAATGATTATAGAACTTCGAAGCTTATTTTAAATTAATTAATTCCAAATAAGATGAACATACGATATAATTGCAATGAATTACATCAGAGCGGACAGCCACAGTCATTAATTGTATTAGAACAATCCCGACATTAGAGAGCATTCCTTTAAATAAACATTCGGTAGTTTGTTATCGGCTCCACTTCACTCCGCACCACTCGCGCGATGTTCATTAACGAACCTTATTAGTGCTGTTTGTCTTCGGTGACCTGCGACCTACGCCCTGCATGTGAACTTTTGAAAGCTTCCGAAGATAGCGACGCGCGGGGCCTCCCTAATTGAATGTTTGCTCTGCCGATGGAGCCGACGCAGCCCTACCATTTACATGCAAATCTAAATTTCACGCTAAGCGATATTAGTTCTTATACGTCGATCTCGTATGGAACGGATTCGTTGCTGAGGGCGGCTAAAGTCATTTAACCGTGGGGGAAATAAATTGAGTCCGTTGAGACGGTTTTAGATTTATTTTGATTTGGTTCAATGTACGTATACAACATATTTGTGTGCGGATGTGTGTCGGAGATTAAGTCGTTATTAGAGTCCTAAGTCCTGGGCAGCCTGCAGAGCGTCAGCGGCGTCACTCAACGCCGCGAGTGCTCCGATGATCAGTGTTGTGTTATACTAATAACTACCCGTCTGTTTGTGCTCTTAATCTTAACTAATGCAGTTGTCTGCCATTCGTTTAATTTTATTATAAGCTATGTATAACTATGTCATCAAGACTAATTTATTTCTTTATTGGAAGACTCTTTCAATCGAGTAAATGCTCTTCATTTAATTATTTTAATATCGACACCTGCACAAGACTGGTATGCGATGTAAAGCGAGCATGGCGTCAGACTCGCGCGAAGAGCGATGCCGGAGGAGCAAATGAAATGAAGTCGACACTTGAGCGGACAAATGAAGGCAATTCGTGAGGCACGCTGCACGGTGCAGGCGGCACGGCACGGCACGGGACGGGACGGGACGAAATACGCATTGCCCGAGGTTTGTGCCGACTGAGTTATGAGGTGCCACTGCAAGCGTGCAAACAATATTGTTAACTCTTTTGCGTTTAGCGCAGTTTTTGATTAGCAAAATTGCTTTTTCCAAATTATCAACAAGTTCTCTTGTCATAATCCATCTTCTATTAATAATTGAATTAGTAATTAACTAAAAACTATTTCTACGATAGACAATTTTGCAATTCCTGTAAAGTGCAGAATTGAACGTTTGTTCGGTATTACTTAAATTACAAAACGTGTCTATGTCCAGCTTGTGAACCGAAAAAATAAGTTAAAGCAGGATTTATTGCGCAATTTCATGGCCTATTGAGTCACAGGAAGTAGACGAGAGAGGACAAGCGGGGCGGCGGCGCGTCAACCCCCCGTGACATATACTGAGACACATTGCACTACTTTTATAACCATAAAAACAAAGCCTCGTCACTATCACTACTATCGCTATGATATAATCAGGGAAATCGAACTAAACAATAGTATCAAGGGTTTGTTTGAACAAATGGCATTAAAACGATTGGTTTTGTAAACCAGAAGAAGCAATTAGAAAGCTAGCCTCGGTCCGTATTGCAGCGGGCGGTCGCGGCGGTAATTGAGTGCTCATAGCATGGCCAGCTCAGTGGCGGGCCCACGCGATTTGTTTGCTGTTAATGAACCCGTTGTACTCCCGGCCCCGCCCAGGCTGGAGTCCCGCAACACACGCCGCGGCTCTTAGGTCGCGTTACGCGAGACGCGCTAACACCCGTTATTTTTTTTGGGAATCTATCCGCTTACTAATCAAGACTCTAATTTTCCAAGTTTACTCGTTATACTATGTACTTAGTGTACGAGTACGAGTGTACAGTTGTTTTACATTAACATGATAATTACAAGCTTATTACATCAGGGCCTACGTGAGAAATATTCTGTTGTTATATCCCACTCTATGCTATTGCCACAATTTTAAGCTCGGAAAAAGTTATTTTTACTTCTGTATCATTTAGGTTTTATAAATTTGGTTAAAATTCATTTTGCGGCGGTCGCAATTAAATAATCGGAACACGTCCAGCTGATGAAGCCGTCGCCGGAGGACCAATTAAAATGATTTACATTCAGATCGGATGCAATGGCCTGCAGTTATGGAGACAAGATAAAATATACAGACAAATGCGCTCCACTGGAACTGTAATTAAATTCACTCTTAATTATAGTGAAGGCTTATTTAGATAGTAAAATGTAAACGAGCCTTAGTCGGCGCGGTGGTGAGGCGGGTTGGAGCGGGGCGGGCGGCGCGGGGCGAGCGGGCCGGGGTGCAATAGAGTCATTAGCTGCGCCTGTTGATATTACCAATTTAAACGGCCGCCAGCAGCTGTTGACGGATTCCATTCACATGCCATGCTACACGTACTTTATTGAGCGCTCCGGTGTCACCTCCAGCGCCGACATATGTATACACTACCTTCTCTAGTTACTGTTAGCTCCCTCTTAGCTTTCTGATTGTGCTCTGCCCTACACCTTTGTAATCGACTTGTAATAACATCTTTTTAAATAGTCTCGGTTGCCACTTTACAGTAATAATCAATATTATTTTACTTTCGTTTTGTCATACGTTTTTGAAAAAGCAACAGTTTCAAGCAATTTAAGGTATTGTCAAAAGTAATTTGTAAAGTTATAAAGATTGTCATCTTTTTTTAATATATTCCCACACTCCGTGTCCTGGTACCTGGTCATGGTATACTCGTATGAATAAATGCTTTAAGATGAATGATTTATAAAGATAATTAATCAAGTCGGACCGACCAACCACTTTGCAATCAGAAGAACCTAAGATCGCGGTCGAGCTGCTTAACCTTTCAAACAGAACTGCAATACATATCGAGCAATGTGTACTGCAGCTCATTGATATAAAAGTGTTCACTGCTTGCACTTGCACTTGCACCCTTTATATTCCTATGATATATTTTTGTAGTGAAGAGATATAAAAACAAAATAACAAACTAAATAATGATCTTGTAAACGTCCACAGAAATAATTCGTGCAGTTATTTTGAGTGGCAATAAAAATCAAAGCAGTAAAAGTTCTTTTGTGACGGCCGGGACTCTGAGTTACGACTCGGTCCCTCCTTAAATGTGATTTCAGCCTCATATAATGTTAAATTAATTTTTATCTTAAAGTATTATCAGTTGACACATCTCTCGGTGTTGTTTGATGACAAGGTCTTATTAAATGCGGTTTATATATCACGTTATTATACATTGAAGTTATCTACAATAATATTGACTTTATCTGAAAATGGATTTGATGCTACAAACGTTTCAGTGTAATTTAATCTGCATGTTATGTCGATTATTATAATGTCGGGTTTGCGCGTTCCTCCGCGAGCTCCGAGCTCGCAGCGACGCGACGTTCAGCCGTTGCGGCCGACATAAATCAAAAGTCGGCGCGTGTCCTCCCATTAGCGGTTTTGTAAAATATAGCTCAATATCGCATTTATGACGTTGTGGTTGGGCTCTTACCAAAGTGCGTGAAGTCAATTACTTTAGAAAACGCGATTTCTTCTAATATTTGTGTAATATGATCTATTCAGGTGTAAAGAATAAAGTCGACTCACTGAGGCGAGAGAGTGTACATTTACAACTATTTTATTAACGTATGTAACCCAAGATGATATGACAACTATGTTATACAGCCTTTAGATTTATTCACATTTTCTGTTACTTCTCTAACTTCTGTAACATTCGTATTAAAGGTCGATTGTTCAATACAAACAACAAAATATATAACGGATGTTCCGCAGCGCTTGCTACACCACAGTTCCGTTATGTCCGTTATGGCAATGCACTGCTTTTGTCCATTGTTGGTCGAACATCAAAATACAAAAGGCTGATTTTTCACTCACAAAGGTCAGTCAATCAGAACATTACACTCAGTCACAACATTTCGAGTCCCCGCAATAATGACATTATTATCAGCAGATTTCAATATTCCATATTATAATAAATGAATAAGGCTTATTAACAACATCTCAATTGTATCATTATAAAACGTTCAAATCTCAATCCCAACTTGATGAGGCATCGCAAATACCAAATGGGGATGTTAAATATTTCTATAAGGGCAGATTTGTTTGTTCGATGCTTTTTCGCATACGAAAAGAATAGAGGTCGCCGCGCGTGGTGTAACCCCATCGTAGGGTGCCGTTGACCTCGTGTTTGGAGGCTCGCGCCCCGCGCAGTGCGGCTGGACGCCGGACACCAACCCTTTGTGTGGATAACGTGTTTCTATGTCATTGTTATCAAACAATACTGGAGAGTTTTTGCTATCGAATTGACTGTGTGATGTTATGCACATTATCGTGTTATTTGTTTGTACTGTATTGAGAGCTGGGATTACATCTTTAAAAGTTATCAAATAATATAAAATGTTTGTACAATACTTTAAATACATCATTCAATATTATTTTTAGTAGAAACGCTACGTTTAAGATGTAGAGTAGATGTAACACTACTTACCCAGTGCTTGACATGGCGTGCCGTGGCGTATTGTGGCGTGGCATGGCTGTGCGGCGGTCAGCAATCGGCAGGAAAACACTGGAACTTGCCCGATTTTCTCATCGTTGGATTCCTTCCTTTGATTCATTATTAACGAGCGAAAAGACATTTGCTGTGAAAACTTTATGTGCTGAGGTTTGAACTTTTACCTTATATTTTGAATATATACTTTACTTTATCTAGTAACATTTACACAAGTAATTTATGTAATTTACATTTTTAAATGTAATTTTGTGTTTTAAAAGTTTATTACTATTTTCACTCGTATCATGTTTATGTGCTATTCGTATTACTGTTGTCTGTCATTGAGTGAGATCAGTCATATAGCTTACCAATAATTGAATAGAAATCACTTTTACAATATAGCTTAATATATAGAAATATATTAAAAATCTGTATTGTAAAGTTTGTTTACATTATGTACATAAGACCATTGTAAGTGCAATACAAACAAAACAACACTATTATCATCTAAATATTGTGTTGAAACTCGTTGCGGCTCCCCGCTTCTCTCTCTGTAGCTGCCTGTGTTCTGCTGTAAACATGAAAGCATCAATTGTATTAGTCACAACATCGCTTGGTGTCTCTCGCCTGTGTGTTTGTGTGACCGTGTGTTCGCCCCTCGTGGGAAGCAGACACACATAAATTACGTCACGTGCCTCTGTTTAGATCAATAATAAGACTGAAGAGATTTTCGCTTATAACATTTTTATTGGAGTTTTAACGAACCAATTGTTACAAAGTTTGTTTTTACAATTCGCTCGCGATACGTTTGTTTAATTGAAACAGTTATTTATTTATTTACTCAATAATGTTGTACATACGGTGACAATAACAGTGATACGTTAAACATAACATTACTATTCATCTAATTCAGTTCATACAACAACAGTTTAACAAAGAACTCGCTAAATGAACTCGTCCCCTTTTCTAATGATATTGTATGTACAATTTGGGGGCTACGGGGTGCGGGGTGTTGGTTGCGGGGCGCGGGGTGACAGGAGCGCACAATGGCGCTAAATAGTTTTATAACATTTAAAAATATCACCTCTGAAAGAATTTAGTGCGCGCTTTCGACGAAATATAGAGGAATTTTGGCGCGGCCAATGCTATTATATTTTTGAACAATGACTTAATCTCGATTTATGACATTGGTATCGCGTCCGCTCCGCTGCGGCCGGCGGCGGCTTATTGTTGTTAATGTTGTGCACATGCGAGTCTCTCGCACTCGCGCGCCGGTCTTTGTCGGTCGCTACCGATGGTAGTACGTGCTAAAAGATATGAAAGCTTTCATTATTTATATATTTAATAGATGTTGCCTGTCCGTGCGGAATTAAAAAAAAATTAAGTAGCCTATGTGATCTTCCCGACTATGTTCAACATCAGTTGTTTACACAACATTAGTAAGGTGGGATGGCTTCTTAAAATTAGTTATGTTATGAAATGTTTACAAACACCGCTTTGTAGGCTGTCATTCAAAGTTAAAGGTTAACGAATGGTCATCCACGAAACATTACGAAGAAATATGATAATCAAAGCGTCTTAGATATCTCATTCAGCGGGATAGCGAGACAACTTAACCTATCACGAAACACTTCGATAATGACAAATGTACCATTACAATCGTTCAATATGCAAATGTATTCAAAATGCAGGCGCAGCGCTGCAATAATTATAATGCAGCCGAGTAAATAATGCCCGGGCAAATTGCAGCATTTGCTGCAAAACAAGTTGTAGCCCACACGTCAACAGATCTCCGCACTGTGCTGTGTCGAAACTCGACCCCGTGCGGACATACAATACAATCTGCAAATCAAATTCTACTAATAGTGTTAAAATCTCCTCGTAAATACGGGATGTTGATTAATTCAGTAAATTTATTGGAGCGAAACAAAAAATAACTTACAATTTAGGGGAGATCACAGAGAATTTGAGTGCTTTTAAAGCACCCCTGTTTACTTTTAAATTGTTTTTAAAGCATACTAAAGAAGCCCCGCCCCAGGCGTAATATCATTGAATTGAGTTTTTTCGGTTTTTGTAGCGCCGCGGACCCGCAGCTCTGCCATGTCCGCTTTGATTCATGCTTGTAAATTTAACGTTTACAGACATTTTACATCTTCCAAGCAGTAAACAATATTCTACATGTTAAAAAAATACAGACAAACGTCTTATAAAATATTTTATCAAGGTTGAGTTGACTGTTTTCCAGTTAACATGTCTTGTTGTCTTCTCGTCGCACGCGCTTCTCTAAAATATTACTAACAAATGAGCCGTTTGCACTCAGGCGTTATATCATGTCTCGTTGCAGTAATAGGCCATCTCGCCGCGCGTCCTGCTTGTCTCGCATGTCCCGCATGTCCCGTTCGTCCCGCGTGTTCTGCGTGTCACGCGTGTCCCGCGTGTCCCGCGTGTCTCGCGTGTTCTGCGTGTCACGCGTGTCCCGCGTGTCACGCGTGTCCCGCGTGTCACGCGTGTCCCGCGTGTCACGCGTGTCCCGCGCCGCCGGCCTGTGGTGGCGCCAGATGTTTGTTCTGGTTCCGAGGCCTACATGTTTTCACAGTTTCAGTGACTTGTATATTTTGACAATATTTTACTTCTATTCGCTTTGTGTTAGTGAATGCTCGAAACGCTCCCACATTGTTTACACTCAATGAGCTCTCAATATTCTTGTTTGTTGTTCTATCGTCGATTAATATAGTTTTCGCCAACAATAGATAACTATTAAATTTACATCTAATAATATATAATACAGTGAGATGATATTTTATCAAATAAAAATACAAATGACACTTTGGTAGGTCGCGTACATAACAACGTATGGTCAACAATTCAACATTACTTAAAGACTTGTCAGCACGTTAATGCTATTACTGCTGCCGTCGACGGGCGATGTGGGGGAGCTTGTGCCGACTGCGGCTGACGTCTCCCAACACCAGCCACGCTCTTAACCCTTAGGGCATGAGAGCAGACAGAGTGTGTGCTCGGGGTCGATACCTGCACCTACATACATATATTATGTTGCACTATATTTTTCACTGGTGCTAGTTTTATGGCAAAACCCTAATTGTAAATATAAGTCGCCGTATCGAGTTTTGTTGGGCGACAGAGGCGGCGCTTGTGCCCTGCTCCCCAACTCCCCATTATACCGCTCTAATGAATTGCACTCGCTCTGCTATCTTTTATTAGTTCAATGTTAAAAGTCAACAGTTTCACGTTACGTCTATTAAGCGATTGAATTACAGCACTTTTATACTTTTTTATTGTACTATTTAATAACCTATAATATGTGAAACGAGGAGATGGAATAGTAAGGGTAACATGTATGTAGGTAAGTTTAACTAAGAGTTACAGTAAATATTGCCGGTAGATCAAACACAAACACACTTATGTAATGTTTACATTGCAACGATTACATCAATTCATCTACAGTACAAGCGCACATCCACTTTAATGTACTAATGTTTTATTTATCATATTCTTTTGACGCTCGCAGCGGTAGCCGCCCGCTACCATCCCCGCTACCCGCTACCCGTTACCCGCTACCTGCTAACTGCTACTTACTGGCCGCTATCCACTATCCACTAGCCACTAGCGTCACTAGTCGCGCCCAAACTTGTTACCCGGCTTCACACCCACGCACTCATATCAATTACATTTATGTTAATAATTCATTTGTAACTGGAATCTCGAGATATGTAAGTGCCGCTAAATTATCATTTTATAGACGTGATGGAATTTTGATACGATAATAAATACTACCAAAAGCGCTGTTCATTTATAAGTCTTTCTGTTGTCAGCTGTTGTCAGCAGTAAGCACGATTTGAAGTCATTGTCAACGCACTTGAGCAAACCTTTTATTTACAAAATATTCTACAAGAATAGATAGACTGTGGCGCAATGAAACTGTTGCCTGATGTTATTTTCTCATAAACGATACAAAACAAGCTATAAATATTAAGCAGAGGTTGCAAACAATACGCGCATCGTCGTGACGCGGTTTCATATGTGCTCTCCGCGCCGCAACCCGCAACTCGCAACCCGCAAACCCCCGGGCCTTAAAGCCTTGCTCAATGAGATACGCGACGTCAACCCCCCGACCCGCACACACGATTCTATTATCGTTTACCTACTTTTATTTCCAAAGCTAGTGCACAAAGTAGTACTTTCATGTCAACCAATATTGAAATGATGAATTGTTAAAAATGATATACCTACCGCATATTACATTATGTTTTCTCACGGACGAAGTCAATAGAATGCATCAAAACTTGTCCGTTATAAATGTGACATCGTGTAGAGGAAGCGGCAGGTGGGGCGCGGCAATATTTATAAATGACAAGAGAGAGTTGTAAAGGTATCGCTCGAGCAGCTCTCACAAACTTAAAACTTTCAGCGGTAAACAAATGTAACGGAGCTCCCGAAATATCTTCTCTCCAAAGAGCTGGAGCTCGTAAAATTTCAATATCCGTTAAGTCGGCATCGCTTTTAATCTTCACTAAATTTGTCCCCCGCCGCCGGTTATTGAGTTAGACGCATTGCTCCAGCACTCCCCTGCCTGCCCCGCCCCCGCCCCCCGCACTCCGTGGTGATAACAATCAACAATTGACAGCACAATTCCGTGACTGAGCAAGTTGCGCGTTTCCTTGCGCGGAGACGCGCCTCAATCTGTTTACCCCGCATTATGTCTTCATTTCCACCAGTTAATTTTATATTGTCCAAAGACTCTTTGATGTTTCATTTACTTTTCAGTTTACGTTTTACGTTTTAACTATGATTTCTTCTATCGATTGAAATTGAAAATAAAACAACCAACATATACTGAAATAGAAAGACATCCCATCCCATACATTGTATAAAACTTCAATATTTACTTTGTATAGTTGTAGTTCTGAATACATCACTTGCTTTATCTGAAGGTTATCGTTAAAGGAAATCAATAACGAATTTTATTTCGTTAACAAAATCGACCGATAAGTACGGTCAAGGCGCGAGTTTGTATCGAGGTGTGTTCGTCGGGTCGCAGCGCGGCGGGCAACGTGGGCAGGAGCGGTCAGTGATTCAATCAGTGCAGCAACAGAGAACAAACTGAAAGGATATTGATGATCAATCAAAGATAAGCATCGAGGAATTTTCATAAGCGCCCCGTCACGAGCTCGCTGCGCGCGTCCCCTCCCCCGCCTCGCCCCGCCCGCCCCGCACCTCCTCTACCCCGCGCTTATTTATTATCTAGGTATATTTATTTAATTTTATGTCCCATTGTTACGATGAAACGTAACAACATCACGATACGAGTTTAGACTTTTTTTTATTTTTTTTACTTACGGTTATCCTTGCTGAAGACAATATTTTGTGTATCATCTGTCGCAACAACACCCTCCTTTCCCACAACAAGTTATTTATTGCCCGAGAGGAGGGGGGGGCGCACTTTACATCAACACACTCAGACACAATCTGTGCTTTGTACATTGAACAGCCTCACTTCTAAGTGCTTGTAAACTTTTCATTCACACACATATTTGATATAACAGTTGTTTTTAAAGTTTTTCCAAAGTCGTCAAATATCATTTCACCTATTGCGAAGTTAATTTTTCCTCGCAAATGTGCACTGAAAATGTGTTTCCCAATACACTATATTCAATTAAAACCCTTTCAATCTGATAACATCATAATTTAGTAACGTCAAGTTTTGCGCGAGGGGACGCGTCAGGTGAGTCGCGCCGGAAATTAACGAGCCCTTATCATCGCCAGCAAATTAACCATTTCCATGCGGAAGTGGCGCCCGCGCAGAACTGCTACCAATTAATAACCCCCTCGCCGCTGCTGCGCCGCTAATGGCCCGCGACACTTCCGCCCCTGCCACGATCCTTGTTGGTTTTTACATCAAGTGACATTCTAATTTTTGATTTAGTCCAAGAAATTTCTGAATATTTCGTCAAATTGTTTTTTTGTGAAATTGAGTTGTTTGTTATATCCACGTATTTGATACATTCTAGTGTAAAAGATTAACAACGATATTATCAGTATAGATATAAACAATTCTAATGATACCAATATTGCGTACACACAGCGCGGCACACGCCCGCCTCTCTACCTGTCCGATAACTATGTAGGTTATTGAATGCCTCACGCAACACACCCGCCGCTGCTCCCGGCACAGTTCCGCGCTCCAAGAGTATGTATTAACTCGGAACTTCTGACCCAATAAATAATTTTCAGATTTCAATTTTCCGTACATCAAAAATAAATTTCGATGTTTCTAATGCCTTCTTAACACGCACGGCCGTCGTTAGAACAAACATTTCATAATGTGGGAAATTGAAGTAACAGCCCCTTCACAAGCGAGCATGAATCACTGCGACGAAATATTTACGGACGATGCTCACAGTAATGACATTATTGCTTAGCACATGGGATCTTTTTGTTTAAAGGCGCACGTGCACCTCGCGCGGACATTCGGGCGGTCATTTTTACAACCGAACTTTACCAATTACGTGGCATTCGTGTTAACATGTCTACTCCGACAAATGTCTACAGAGCTAGACTAGATACAAAACGAGCGCAGTGCATAGATGCAGCAGATAGGAAATCAAATTAGTGCGAGTCGTTGCCGCGTGGGACGCGGTCAGCTAATTATCTCAATTAGTCGTCTTTATCCAATCGGCTTCAATGAGGTGGGTCCGGACGATAATGGACGCCTAATAACTCATTACGATTCATATCTCGCGCAATTAGTTGTGTCGGAGAGTGCGGGGTGGGGCGGGGCCGGGAGCGGGGGCGAGCGGCGGACACTCTATTTGTCCTAAATTAATCGGATCCGGTGGAATTTGTGAACGTATAGGATTAATTAATAGCGGCCATCAGTCAAATATGTGTATGTATTTAATTAACGTAAGGCTTAGAACGCGCGGACTGGTGGCTGATAATAATTTGTTTATAGCACGACGCAGCACACAAATTAAACGGAACTATAACAGTAGCGCAATGTGAGAACGCAAACGCGACTGTAACGTTACGTGCCCGGGACGAGGTCTACTGTACTGTATTTACAACATAATATAATGTCATTCATAATTTCATAAATTCAAAATCGATTCAAAACTAATTGAATTGACTTGTGATAAATTTCATTTAACTATTCATTTATATTATAATATAGTAATTGGATTTTTAAAAGAAAAATAATTGATTTTGGGTGGTTATCAACCAGCACGGTGTTGAGGAGGGGACATCTGGCGGCGGACATGACAACTTTTACTCTCTCGAATAAATTTCGTCCCCAGCCACCAGCCGGTACTACGCGCCCGCCGGCCCTGTCTCCCTGTCGCCTGTCGCCTGTCGTCCAACCTTGCTTTTGCCACTCCTATCGCACTCGCCAAAGAATCTGACGACTTGTAACTTTTATTTATTTCTGAAACTCTGTTTTGAGCTTTCGCAAAGTTTTGAAGAAGTTTGCACTATCAAAGTTATCTGTCTTCTTTAACTTCCTTCTTAAATAACCTTTCCATTAGCTACTTTAAACTTGTGTACATCGCTAGTAGTTTTTTATTCTATGTGTCATCGCTTTTCTAGTCAGTGTCTGTATTTAGATGGAGGGAGCGCGTATGACGGAAGCTGCGCCGGCACTTATCCAATTTGCGGAATGGGCAGCTGCCCCGCAGGGCACGCAGCACGCAGCACGCAGCACGGCAACGTGACACACTAAAACAGAATTAGAAAACTTGTACTTTCCTACAATATAAGATAAAACAAAGTTAAATGGCTATTAGAAAAAGTTTTTCATCGTTTATGTTGTTAATAGTAACATTTTATTTATTTTTCAGTATTAGGTTCTTGTAACAATAAATACGAAAGTTAGGTAAACTTAGCGATGTGATTCTAAGGCGGAGTGGAAGGTGTGGGCAGTTAGAAGTGGTGACCAGTTGACGTAGCAATTGCTCGCGGGCCGCGGACGCGTCTTGAAATAAACGTCGTAAAAGTTTGTGCTAATTTTCGTGCTACATTACATCTACAACTCGTATAACATTATTCACCTTTGTCGTGAATGGGAGTGGGGCGAAATTGTCCCGGCTGAGCGGCAATCGAGTGTCCGGGTGTGCGCGTGTCTCAATTTGATAATAAGCGAGTGCGCTATGGCTGGAACGTCGCGACGGATACGCTCGTTATGTCCTCGTAGGAGTCTGGCGCGCGGCCAGCGGCTAGCGGCCAGACGCGGCCTAGACTGCGCCGCGCCCGCCAGCCTCGCCCCGAGCACTCCGCGCACACCACACCGCCTCGCGCCAAGCGCACTGCCGAGCACCGTGCCGCCGCTGACGGCCGATTTTTATATTTCAGACTTTAAACATCTCTTATAGAAATTTTAACATGTTAATGTCAATATTCTTTTTTATGCAAAAGTATTAAAATATACTTGAGAAACAAAATGAAATTAATGAAAACATTTATTGAGTGCGCACCCAAGCTTCTGCGATAGGTGCCGCAAGCCAAAGGGCGGCAAGTCGGTGGACGCGCGGGGTTTTTAATAAAGCGGATAATTAAAATGTTAATAGTGGGAAATGACTTCGAAGCCAAGACTCTCCCGCACACCTCATGAATAATTTACACCGTAATACACCGCTTGCCGCTTTAATTATTGTGTACGGCGAAATAGTGGGTTTTATTGCGGCTTGTAATTGAATGTTGCAGGTTCGGTCCCGGCGGCGCCGCCACCTTGTATTTATAACGCCCTAATTGTATCCTTCGACCTCATCGTATTTGGACTTTAATTGAAGAAGAGTAACATCTTTACGATGCGACCACATTTATAAAGCTCGATGTGATCATCTGGCAGGTCCTCGCTTACATTCCAATATCACTCAGGCTCGTCAGTGCAAAAACTAATTTAACAGTTTTAATAAAATGTCGAAATTGATATATGTATAATATAAAAGTTGAGTTAAGTGCAAATGACCAGAGCGGAATGTGGAGTGGAGCCTTGCATATATCCGATTTCTTCAAACAACGTTATATCGCCATTCAGCTTTTAGGTAACGTTTCAACAACACGGGGAATGGCGGTTATCTTATTTGACATCGTTAATTATAGAATAAATGTCAATGAAAAAAAAATAGACAGTTTATTACGAATATCCTGTAAAAAAAAGTAAAAAGTAAAAGGGTTTAGTAAGTAAAATGTGATAAAGTAAAAAGGGCACAAAAACTATAGCACTATCAAAATATCTCTCCGATATTGCGTTGTAAAGATAAGCGAGCGTCAAAGTGAAAAAAAAAGTAAAAAATGCCGGCGCCCGCTGTCCGGCTTGCGCGCGGGAGTGGGCAGGCTGTGGACCACAGAACGACCTCCGCGGGAGTTGTGGGGTACGCTCGTGTGCAACACAAAAATAAACGACCAACACTTTTTATTGCATTTAACGGCATTTTGTTTCGCGGAGTAGAATGAGGCGAGACGAAGCGTGGGCGGCGCGGCGCCTGATACCATTTATCTGGCAATTAAATTTGTTTGTAAAATTTGCTATTTTACTTAAACATAGAATATATAGTATACTCGTACGTTATCAAAGTACAAATTTATTAAGCGATTGTCCGCGACTTCGTCAGCGAGGAATTTACAAAACATTGCGATTACATCACCGTCGAAATGTTAAGAATGTGTTCCTCTTCCGTTGTGCCCTTCTGTCTACTCTCTTTGTGCCGCGCCACTAACACACATTTTATTTTATTTTATTGATGCAAATAATGCATTTCCTTGTCTTTAGAGAGCTTTGACAATATTCAATACTTATATCAACTTTTCTTCCCTAAAGATTTGATAAGATTTAAACATATACCGAATGTTTTTCGTCTAGGGATATCTAGGGATATGTGGATACAATAAACTCCCCGCGTCCCGATACATTTGCACTTTTCGACTTGTGTTACTTTGTAGGTTCTCACTAAATTAGTTGGATATTCGCAAACGATGAACTTTGTGATATTAACTTCATGAACCTTCTGCGAGGAAAGACAAGTTCTTTGTGAGTTAACGTTTAAATAGAAAATATAAATCGTGGAGGTTAACAACAACTTGCAATTACTATATGACATACATTGTTGTCCATTTAAAAAAATATACGCAAACGAATTGTAATCATATTGCGAAAGTTAGAATGAACGCTTTGCTCATTCAATAGAAGCTTATGTCTCATTAAATAGTAACGTGTGTTGTGTCGTGTCGTGCCGTGCCGTGCCGTGACAAACAGCCGTAAATAAATACTAATTAACATAATTTTAACATGACTGCAAACAACGGTGAGTTACGACTCACAAATACAATAAAAATGAATGATCGAGCCGAGGTTACGGTATTGTACAGCGTAAAGCAACAGTAGTGCGATGTGTATTTATTGCGTTTGGAAAACGGAATAATGCATATTCTATCAATGAGCGTCTGCAACTCTCTCTTTGATTTAGATGCATTGTTATAAATGTTATTTACACGTGAAATCAGCAATAATGTGATACAAAACGTACCTCATAGATATTTATAATATAATATAATAGACAAGGCAAATGCAAATAAAATGTAATCCTTTGGAGGGCCGCGAGCTAAGTGCCCCCCCCCCGCATGATGTAGCACCACTCGAGATCAATTCGTACGTCCATAAGATCTCTTGTCACGGCTAGGAGCTCCGGGCTTCAGGCAGAGGACGGTGGACTTCTTAGCCACAATCCACAGTCATCATATACGGCCCAAAATATTTAATCTATTCACGTTATTTCTTTCGGACAACAGGTTCATATGAATTTATTTCTTATAAGTAAGTTATAAGTTTTATAAATATATTACTCATTTAAATTAAATCCCCTAAGATTAGTAGTAACAGGCTCAGGCCACGTTCGTCTTGCCCCACCTCGCCGTCGGTGACATACACATGGCTCCCTAACTAAAGCCCGCCGCCCTAAGCGCCCTCTGAAGCAGTGCCTACTCTAATTATCCAACGTTTACACTTTTTAAACTGCAAAGGGATTACAAGCTGTTACCGCCTGTAATTATGTCCTGCGAGTTGTTGCCACATTATGTGATCTTACATGTTTTAATAATATAAGATTTTATGTGATTTTATTTTTGCAATCGTCGTAACTAAACGTCTATCATCGTAGAAAAATCAAATGTTTTCAGATGTTTGTTAACAAATATATTTTGAACGTCTAGTATCGTGGCAGGTGGTGTTGTCGGCTCGCCTCCGCTTGTAACACATTCATTACCGTTCACATCTTGTTTATGATAACTCATCATAGATTAACATCAACATCTGGGAGCTACTAGATTTTTAAATATAATTCTCTTTGGTTGCGGACATTTCTTACACAGCAAAATTTTTAATATATAGCAGTTCACACGATCATCTTATAACTATAATACATAAATCAAAAGTACGACATACAAGTTGTGTTACAAAAGAATATTTTAATAACGATCAACAAACAAAGACCACTTTTTCGTGACAATCATTCAAACGAAATGATATACGAGCGGTCACAAGAAGACCCGCAGTTTTTATAAAATTTGTTGACAAAACAATTGACAATAGTGTGTGTATGCAGGAGGATAGAGCCCACAAAAAACCTGACCGCCTTTGTGTCACTGACCGGAGCCGACAGCAATAACAAAAACTAACATCCGCTCGAGCGGAGCAACAACAACAGCAACAACAACAACAACAAATCAGTGTAGTTTTTGTTGGTGGCGATGAGAGCCGCGCCCGCGATACCGATCACAATGCATCAGTGTTACAACAACAAATATCTTATCTTTGTTTTGAGCGTCAGAGAAATATGTCGCCGCTCGTTTATTTGTTGTTCAGTGATCAGACATCAATAACATTTGCATATCTTAAGTTTTTATTTGTTTGATCTGTTAAATAGATTTGTATCGACATTTTTATTGTTTGTTTCCTTGATGTCTCTGACGTTGAATCGCTTTTGTGTATAATACTTAAGTACTTGTACACGATACAGTACAAAATATTTTAAATAAGAAAAAGTTCCAAGGAAAGTCACATAATTTATTATCCCTCCGAGCGTAACAGAAAAGAATTTTGAATAGAAATCACATTGTAATGTGTTTGAAGTCGGTAGTCCCCGCCCCGCACATTGCCAGCACAAAGCTGCCCGACTCAATATTCTCGTTTATTAAACGTGTCCAGGAGATAAATATGAAACTTTTCTATCGACCTGTCAAAATAACGTCATATTATAATGAAAACAGCGTCGCGTCGGCTCCCGGAAGTCGATGACAAAAAGCGTTATAAATCAGAGGCGAGCTGCGGCATGGGATGCACGCGGCGGCGAGACCGGCCGCACTGTGCTATCTTGTGCTTCCCGTTCCCGTGCGAGCGCGACCCACCGCGCCCGTCGCGCCCGTCGCGCCCCCCGAACCCCCCGCGCCCGGCGCTCCGGCACGCTGCACTGTTATTATTATTGTAGTGGCGCGTGTTTGACTTTATATTATATTATATTATGCTATTCTTATACAAACATATTTTATATGTAATATAAGTATATAATAAAAAGAAATCCCACTTCTTAACTAAATATGTTTTATAAAAAGTAAATTAACTAAAATGCAAAATCTTATTGTTGCGACATCCCCCGCAGCAAAAGCCAGGTGGGTGAACTCTGTATCTTTATGAACAAAAAATATAATTGTATATTTTATGTGTACATTGATTGCTCAAGTTTTGTCTGGAATCTTAAAATGGTGAATTTTTGTTAGTAGTTTTCTGTGCTGTTGTTGTTTCATTTATAATGGGACCACGTAAGTATAATCAGATAGGAAATGCACGAGCAGTAGCAATGAATAAGGGCACAACAACTACTTGTCTAGAAACATCTCTTGAAAAACTTAATTACTTGAACAAGAACAAGTCAGTCGTTTGCACCTCAAAGACGACGCCGACTGCAAGAGCTTGTGCAAGGGAATGCTCGGTGCGGACATTCTCACGGCTTTACTAAATACTATAATAGTAAATGATAAAACTAACAATATTCAGTCAGGGACCTAAAAATAAATTGTATCTTAGCATTGTTATCCACAATTATGTTTCATTCAGGTGCTCGAGTATTGTAAATCTTACATATTTGTAGCCGAGCCGACTCACAGTTCATGTAAGAAAATCATTCCGGTTTTTTCGTTGATTTTAAGAAGTAACTAAACTAATAAACATTAAGTAGATGTCCCCACGCTGTGTGAACTGCAAACGGCGTAATATACGACGACTCGGCTGATTTCTTCAGTAATCAAGCTGCATTCATTTCCTCTCATATCCGATATGCTGTACCCCCCGGCGACCCCCCGCGGCCCCTGGGGTCCTGTGGCGTCCCGCAGCGTCACATCGGTGGTCCGCAACCGTACCACGGGGGGTCCGTTGCTAAACTAGAAACCTTTCGCTCGGAAAAATATTAAGTCAACAAAGATCTTTTTACTTCTCAACACGACAAACCAAGCTCCCTCGCGAGCCGCCTCAGCCTCTATCCACCTCACATATAACTTTACACTCGCCTTCACAACTCCTCTGTATTTTTTAAGTAAACAAAGGTAATACAACCAGAGTATAGTTTTGCGTTTAACGTTTTTATTATTTTGCACATGTTTAGTCATTTGTTTTTCCCTGAAATAATTCTGAGAACGCTACGTTATGATTTTATAAATAAACTCTGACTCACTCGCAATGAAACACACACACCTTACAAAATGCTTACGTAACAACAACAAAAATATAAAGGGTTCTTACAACAAAAAGTAATTCTTTAGGGTTCTATGAACTATATGGGATGTATAATATTATGATGTTTTTAGATGACATATGACATGATAAATGCTGTGAAAACGATTCATCAAATATTTTTGAAAAAACCAAAGTATAAAAACAAAATGTGACGTATACAAGTAAAGCAGGTATCGCAAGTAGCGGCGTAACCTAATAAAAAGTAACTCGAGCCGAGGCCGTATATCACATTGTGGCTGCCATCACTTGCCTTGCGCAACTCCGCCGCGCCGTGCGACTGTCAGCGAGCGCGACATTCTCGCTCCACAAGGACTCCACTGCGCCTCAGCGAGCTGCTGTGTGTTGCCAGTATCCGCACTAGTGGTGGTACTCAATTACGTGAAATGTAATAAGTCGGTCACAAATACTGACAATTAGTTAATTAGCTCCCCCTCCGCCGCGGCACGCTGCCTGCCTCCACTTCGTTACCTCCTCGATAGATAAATGTTTGCTTTGACATGTTTGTTTTCGCTCGTCGCGGGTAAACATTTGACGCGCTATCGAGTTACACCCGCTCTTTGGCCGGCAGCCGGCCGCCGCGACGCGGACCTCCGTCAGCCGCCACCACGCAGCGCCGCCTCTGTCGGTAGCAAACTGATCGTTATCCTTCCACATATCGGTTTCATGTTATTTAGTTGTTATGAAACATTTTGATAAGGGTCGCATGGGTACGTTAATAAAGGCGATTCTCTTAGCTGAGTGAAGTTTATGTGAAGATGTCGAATACGGGAGTATATTTAACAGTAAACAAGGAAGTTGCGGAAGTCCCATCGCTGTTCTAATTTACAGATTAAATAGCTAAATTAGACATTTCAGTAACGAGTTGTAGCAAGGTATAATAAAATTGGATTTTAATCATAATTGGAGGTAAATGGATGTATTGAAACTTTTAATCCTATCGAAATGTCGGAGGTATAAGTTGGTACTCAGTTGGTGGCTGGGCTGGGTACAGATGAAGTGACTTTACTCCTTGATGTCAGTGTAGAAGTGGCTGGACAAGATCTGTGCCTTTGGAACAATAACACGTTGCTTAAATGTTATATATTTTTCCTGAGAATCAAAATACTTCTAATTTCGATAGTATGGTGCTCTTAGCTTCTAGAAGTCTCGTAGTTAACCGCTTTATATAATTCTTATATTAGTCTGTAATGCTGGATGAATGGCGAACAAGTGAATGCGTTTATTTTATACATTACAAAAAAGCAAATCTGATAAGCTGTTGAGTGCTCTGGACATCGGTGGTAAAACATGATGCAATGAATTGACCGTCAACCATAATAGGCCCAGGCGACGCCTTGTAAGTCACACCGAATCACCTAACAGTACTGCCAGAGAAACCAATGAACAGCTGCCTATCAAAGGCTGTCTACATAAACAAAGTTACAAGCTAATTTCAATTTAAAAATGTAATATGTATTTATTAGGATATCGTGTTGGACTCTCGTGTGCCTGCTTACTGACGACATTGAAATATTTGAACGCGATTTTGTTGCTAAGAAATGTGTTTTCTATTTTACAGGTACGTAAATGTATATCTGTGCTCCATTGTAACACGCGTAAGTATTTTCCGACTTATAAAATGAACTCGGCCGAGTGGCAGCGAGCGTTCGTTGCAGTTGTAGCGGAGGCGATGTACAGACTCGCGCCACTCTTCCTAATGTAGCGTGCTTTATAAACGATGCAACAGGTTTGTTCCGCTGTGACGCCTCCTATTGATACATGCATAATTTAAGACCCTCAGCGTCGCTTTCTCTGATTGCTTCTTTTTTCATTGTCACCACTAAACAAAACACTCGGCGTTGATTTTGTTACATCGCCTCAATATATAGTGAGCGCGGCGATGTCTCCAATACAAATCCTATTGATTCCCACGCCGCCATCCCCACGAGTGATTTTGTTCGTTTCATTATCAATATCGGAAACTGATTTATGTGACATTTCACCGTTCATGGTTAGTTAGTTAGTTTTTTTTGTCTATTTCTATTTTTTCTTGATCAAAGTTTTATTTTTATAAATTAATTCTCTTCTTTCATTATTCGTAATTTTTTTGATACGTTTTACATAACTCATACTTATCATATATTATATTATTTATAAACAAAACATCGATTTTAATTCGATGATTTTAATTCGATGAATTTATTAAATGTATTTCCTTCCCTACTTCGCGTCTCGGACCGGAATGGGCCGGAAATAATTTTCTATAACAACTTGATTTTGTCGTCTTAAACATCAAGTATTACTGTGCATCGGAGCTGAAGCGGTCTAGCTATATGCCGTCAAAGGTTGCTACCGAAAGAAATTCTACGGAGATCTGAGACTAATTTATGTTTTAGAAACTATTCCGTTGTTTGTAAAGAATTTTTACGTAGTATATAGAGAAGTAAGTAAAGCATTGTGAAACATAAAAGCTGTAAACGCAATTTTCACGAGAAAGGTGTAGAAAGTGTTAGCACTTCCGGCGTTGTATCAAATTGTGAGCACCGCCGGGCTTTGGCAATTTGTGCTTTGTGCAATTAGTGCACGCTCCCGCCGCGCCGCCACCAGCGCCGCCACCAGCGCCGCCACCAGCGCCCCCACCAGCGCCGTCGCGCACTACCAGGCAACAAATTGTTGTCGATACTGGATAGGTGCGGCAATTGTGAAAACTAGTGCCACGTGCTTTGTATCGTGCGCGCCATTAAATTCAAATGGATGTTGCAAGTAAATATTTTAATATAAGGAATTATTTTCCCCACTTCCAAAACATACGGACGTTGGAATTATGCAGGGCTCGGTTAGATCGAAGTCGTCACTTCTCTCAGCCCAGCGCCCACTTGTCTGGGACTGCCTTCATGTCACATTTCCCATATGTACATACATATACGTTGTCGATAAACATCTCAAATTATAGAATCTTATTTGTCATGAACTCACAAACGCACAGACGTAAGACGCTGACGCAATTGATTGCGATTGTAATCGTGTTCTCACGGCCGCAGACTGCAGACTGCAGCGCGGCGCGACGACATACCCGCAGTCCGCCACCGTCGCGCGTTCAACTCATGCGATTAACGTTATTGCTTCAGCACAACGAACACACATAGCCGTTACTCTGACCTGTTAATACACACACCAAACTTTCCAAAACTACATCATAGTTCGTAATCCTAACCTTAATAAATAGGGTTCAAAGGTGAGTCCCGACCCTGTGTGACCCCACCTTACAGGATAACGTAATTGTAGTTTCAGGCAGGCTTTGGTCTCCAGAACCAATTGTTTCATAATTTATCCAAATCTGCTTTGGAAACTGCTGTAATACCCTAATTGGGAAGTTTGGAAACTTGTTGTTTTGTAAGACTGAACTACGTAGCACTCAATAATATTTTTTCTCGGTATCATGACAAATCGCCACACGACTTATTTGGTAGAAAACAATGAATATTGTCATTAATGTTAATTACTGCCCATTGAGGTTTGCGTACGGACTTCAAAGTAAAGGCCCGCGCCCACGCCATACCATACCGCGCCCACGCTGCTCTCGACGCGCCATGCGAGGGCGGACAGAGAGGTGAGACATGTGATTGCCTGTAGAAAATTATCCACTGCAAACTGGTTTCATATCATACCAACATTACACCAGTGTCAATGTCGTGTCTGACAACTAATTATATATCTCATTTACCTCCCTCCCCCCCCCCCCCCC